>NW_022900944.1:2440651-2458654 GCF_012274545.1 Fukomys damarensis | reverse complement strand
TAAAAAAAAAAAAAAAAAAAAAAAAAAAAAATCCAAAGATACTGTGATTGTGATGTAATAGAGAATGTGATGTAATGTTGGATGCAAGGCAATCAATGTTTTAATGCTACTGTTATTAATTTTAATAGGCTTTTTCATTATCTTAAGTACCCTAAGAAATTTACAAATATTTCTAAGTATACACTGCTTCCAGGGCCTATATTGTTCTCTGAAAATTAACTCATTGCAGGAAAACATTTTATATGTATTCATGTAATATATTTGCATATACCTATATCTCTATATCCTATGTATTGCTATATAAATTACAATATTTTCAATTTATTTTAAAATTATTTTCCTTCAGAACCACAATTTACAGGTTATTTTTATATTACATACGAATTTTCCTTATACATTTTATATAAATTATGACCCATGAGGAACAGCCAAAACCGGGCCGTGTGCTTGTGTTCATCTGCCTTAGAGAAATAAAGTGATAAATGGTGAGCAGGAAGCATGGATTCACATACTTAAAGTATTCAGTGAGAAACTGGTGCAATCAAGCACACTGGCTCTCACTCAGTAAGCACAAAACAGTATTTGGAAAAGTTAAAGTGAACCGTGACCATAAAATACTAAAAACTGGGTCAGTGGAAATCCATACCTTTAAACTTCAAAGGTGCCTGGCCATTTATTCAAAATGAAATGGCATGGTTTCATATTCAGACTACAACTTTCTAGACAGTGACGCTAAGATAAGGGTAACCACTGAGACCTAAAGTACCTTTGCATATGGAAGAGTATGTGCTACATTTGCAAAACAAAGCAATTATACTTGAAAAATACACAGCGCTCAGTATTTTTCTAGTGCCTAAACTGCTGATTATGATGAAAAATTCTTCCATGATTAAAGGATTGGGCACATCTTTATAGTTCAAACAATACTAAGCACATGCACATAGCCACAGGAAGATAAATCAAACACTTTAGACATCTCTGATTTTGCAAGGACCTTTCCTCTCAACAATGAGAGACTTTAGAATGTTCACCTTTATTCAATGTGCTTTGAGCACCCCATTCTTCGAAAAGTATATATGATTTCCACTTTGTTTTTTATTGTTATTTTGGGGTACATATTGGCAGTATATAATGATTGTTTTCCTCATGGGGAGCTAGCACACATACATAACACATTTGAGTTTTTCTTTTTGCCCTTCACCACCCCTTCCTTCCATGTCGCTTCTGTCTTGGTCACTTTCCCCTTTTCAAAAAACCTATCGCCCTTATCCATATAGATTTGAGATAATAAAGCAATATTTTCAGTTCTAAATTAACTTCATGAATATGCATTTAGAAACCTCTTTAGTAAACCATTATACAATATTTAAATATTCACATTTGGTAACATGTTGTAATGGTATACTACTAATTAAATATTTATACTACTTACAATGCTTATAAAATTAAGTTTTTAATGTTAGGTTATTTAGAAAAGTCTACTGAATGATTTTTCCTGTATTCGTGTTAATAATCTAACACTAGAACATGAAATCTATAGAAATTTTAATTTAATGTTAAAATATTTTAATCAGTAAGATATATTATATAAATAAAGCAGTAGAGTATATAGAGCCATATACAGCTCTATTTCAAAATACTATACATTTTAAAAGCTTTCAAAAAACTTCTGGTGCAGTTTTTTTATATTTAATGCAAACAAAAACTGAGTTTTTAAAATCAGTAATACTTTTACACATTAACAACAAATTATCTGACTTTTTAAAAAATTCCCATCTGCCATGGCTACAAAAGATTGAATACTTCAGAATAAATTTAACTAAGAAGGAGAATTATCTGAACACTGAAAGGTATAACACACTGATGAAACAAATTTAAGAAGATACAAATTAATGGAAAGATGTCGTGTATTCATAAGAATTTGAAGAATTAATATCGTTGAAATGTGCATATTATCTATTAGAATACGAATCATATTTTTTTAAAGAAATGGAAGAACAGTCCTAACAGTCATATGGAAGCACAACAGGCTGAAATGACTGAAGCCATCTTTGAAAAAAAGGCTGGAGGCCTCACATACCTGATTCCAAAATGCACTCCACAGAGATGTTGTGTCCAAAGCAAAAGTGAACTGGCATAAGAGCAGATTCAGGACCAAAGGCAGGGAAGAGAAAGCACTCTGACTACAGTTAATAATGCACACTTACAATCTGCTGAGTGGACCACAATACTGTCACCCCCGTATTTACACATGCGCCTACATGTGCGCGCGCACACACACACACACACACACACACACAGAATACCCAAATGTGTTGACAGATATGTTAATTAGCTTGGTGGCAGTAATCATTTGACCATGTATAAACACATGACGCTAGCACATGGCACCTCTTAAATATAAACAAGTTTTATTTAACAATCGCATGTCAGTAGTTATGAGGATAAGCACATACAATATTGTCAGCAGAAATATGTATAGAAGGGAATTTCAACTATATATCAATAATTTTTAGGAAAGCTAAATGCAAATTCAATAAGGTTATAAATACTGTATCATCTAACATGAAATGATAATTATAGAGCATAATGATTAACAGCAGAACAGAATTTCTTTCAAGTACATATGGAATGGTAAACCAAGTTAGATCAACCACAGTGCGTCAAAATGCTGAGGAACCTTAAAATAGAAAGAAAGTCACTTAACCTGGAAAGGGCATCCACAGAAAACCCACAGCTACCATTACAATGAATGGTGAAGAATGAATACTACTAAGTTCAGGTATGACTCAAGAATCTTCAGTCTCACCACTTCTATTGAACACTGCCCTGGAATGATCATCTAATATAATAAGTGTAGAAAAAAATAAAAATAAATCACTCAACACTGAAAGAAAATAAAGCCTTTTTCTTGTTAGGTAAGTTAAATTTCTATGAAAGCAATAAAAAAATCCTCTATAAGGCTAAGGATGGAGGGATAGCTCAGTGGGAGAGCATTTGCCTAGCATGTGTAAGACCCTGAGTTCAACTGTGAATAATACCAAAATTTAAAACGACAAAACAAAACAAGAAGGAAAAGCCATTGCAATTAGAAATGGTTTTACTGCTTTGAGAAAAGTCAAACTCAAATACATGAAATAGAAAAGTAAATCTATGAAATGCAATAGAGATTTGAAATATAGACACACACACATCTGGTGTATTGATGCTTGATAACAACACAGTGAAGAAGGTATAGTCTGCTCTACGGAAGCCTGTAAGGGAGAAGAAAACCCATACTTCACACCATATGCAAAGATAACCCAAATCTCTTCACAGACCTAATCAACATTTACCTGGGGATGGAACTACAGTGATTAGCATGGGGCAGAAATTTTAAGGACTCATGAGAATTTGGGGTAATCTTCACTGTTAACCTTAGTTGGGCCTATGATTTACATACATGCAAGTGTGTTAACATTTATCAAAATGTGCTATTTGAATATGTGTAGTCTGCTGCCCATGTCAACGATACCATAATTAATCTGTCAAAATGCATGTATAAATTATTTTGCTCATCTCAGTCATTAACAATTATCATAAAAACATTTCCATTTACTGCCCAAAGCATTATGCCATCATTTGAATGCTAGGCAGCAGGGAAGGGAGAAAATATAATAAGAAAGTAAGTTAGTAATTTCAGATTCCAATTTCAGTCTTGGAATGACTACCTCATCAGCAATCGAGCCACTCAGACTTTGTAAGATAATTACAAAATGAGAGGGTTATGCCTCTGCTCCTCTGCCTTTTCTGGAGACAAGGAGCATGTGTGGGTATTATTATTGAGACTGAGTAACTGAAAAAACTGGAGCATGCCGGACAGAACCTTTCCCAGAGAAAGAATTACAACAGGATCTTTAAAGTATGCCAGTACCTCAGTGTGTTTTCTAAATGATCCCACTTAACTGACCATCTCCTTGGCTTTCAAGCTACGCCACTTGCCCTTACATTGTTCTCCTATATATAAAAAGAAGTTCTGATATGTTCCAGAAATACAAGATCTTTCTTTGGAACTGGCTTGACCTTCTCATTACATTTACCATTTACTGTGAGGATTTGCACCCAATGTTACAAGTTGCTACATAATCCACCTAAATTGTTCCAGTAATACAGTGTATAAAGGGTGTGGGCAACATTAAAGCATACGTAACTCAAAATTTAACAGCAATCCTCGGAAACAGTTAAGGCCACTGCATTAAGCAAGATCTACTATATAATATCTGTAAAATGAGAAGAACAATATCTACCATGCTTAGTGTATTAAGGAAAATACTATGCACATACTATGATTCATTGCTGAAATATAATAAATAAAATGCATTAAGAGCAATAAATGTAAATTCTGTTCCCTGTGTGGTACTTGTGGTTTCATGTCCTGGGACATTACTCAGAATGAAGATGTAATTCTGAAACCATTCAGAGAATTCTTGCTTAGAGCCCTTTTATTTTTTTCTAATACATTACAATTTAGAGAAAGACTTCCCTGATAAGGCTGCTAAAAATGTTTCTAAGCATCTCAGTCTATTTTTTTATGCTTAGAGACATGTTAATAAAGCCAGTTTCTTCTATTAATGGCAGAAAAACACTTCTTTGGACATTAATAAAATAGAATTCTACCTGCCATTTTCAGAAACAAATAAAAATCATATCCTTTTAATGATTAAACAGTGGTATTATTTTTTAAAAGCAATATTTTGAATTTGAAGGCAAAGTGAAAGAGTTTTCTAACAGAGGTTAAAATTAAAGTAAAACATGTTTTTTTCTCTGTGACAATCTAAAGTATTTTAAGATTTTTGTGGATGTTTTCTTTGGGATTTTAAACTTTTTTTTTTTTTAGCTAACATAGAGCAGAAACATTAGTGCACTGGGAAAAAGCTCTCTCAGACTCAGTTTCACATTCAGTGATAGCCTAGTATCAAGAGTCCAGAGCCTTTACAAATTGCAGTTAGAATGTATCAACTTCTACCATTTTACTTAGGTTAAAAAATTGATACCTGATTTTAGAAATGCTTCCTAAGCAAAATTTTAATATGCCTCTAACACATTGGTGCCTTTGGTAAGATTTGGAATAGCATACTAAAGCGTTTCTGTATATAGTGGAGTTCCCCAGACTGTAAGAAAACCAGTTATCACATTAAGTAATTTGCACCTTTAATATTATGAAAATATTTTGCAAAGCAATGAACTTTTCTGTGACTACATTTTCTCAGGTGTGTTGTGGTATCTAAAAATCTTTCTCTAGTCCCAGTAATGCCTTTAAGGAAAATGAAAATTCTGGCCTTGAAGCTAACTCAATGTTAATCTTAAAAACATAACATTTCTGTCGTTGCTTGTATTTCTTACTTGATTCAAATTTTAGTTTTATTGTTTACTTGTTTAATCATTTTCCCACGCCCCTCGTCCTAACCTAGTGTCCATCATTCTCCTGTTTCTTCTTGTTGGATTGCTCCAGTATGAGGTGTATATGTTTTCTTTTACTATAAAATAAGTATTTTAATCTTCTGTAACAGATTCTGAAAACAGAACAAAGAATGACCTGACACTAAAGAGAAAAGACTAGAAATAAAACACAGGGCCTCATACATGTTAGGTAAGCGCTCAGTCACAGGGTTACATCCTCTGGACAAGAATATGTTTTTAAAGAGAAGAGTTTCTGTGCTAAGAGGTTTGTTCCAATGGCTTAAAATACTTTAATAATGATCAAAAATTTACAGAAGGTGGTTTCTCAAGTATGAGAGATTACACCTTCAACAACTGACTGTGTGATTTCTACTGTTTTTCTCCTTTTGATTCTGAAACTGACATCCTTAACTCATTCATGACAGATTCCAAAGCAGCTGATGAGACAGGAAGAAATGATGGATATGACAAGAAAAGAGGGTCTAGGGAGTGGGAGACAGGAGAGAGGGGAAGAGAAGGGAGTAAAAAGGATCAAGATGTGACATGGACATGTACCAGTTCCTCACAAAGAATAGAGCTCTCATTTATGGCAAACATGCTAATAAAATTTTATTAGAAATGAATGGATATTTTGTGCCTGTTTAAGAGTAGGGTAATATTGAGACCTTAAAAGCAATGTTCATGTTGACATGAAAAAGAAAGGGGTCATGCTAATTCAAAAGAAATGCAGGTAAAGAAAACTGTGTTTCTTAAAGTAAAAGAAAAATGAAATATATATAGGAGGAAAGATAAGACATTGACCTGGAAACATAACAGGAGAGTCAAATATCAGACACACACACGCGTGCGATTTTACAGACAAGAGGCCTTAGGGAAACCTTAATGATGATGAAAGCCAAAACCGTCCTTTGAAAGAACAATTTTTCAACTTCTAGATTGGTGTATTTTTTAGGACCACAGATTGACCTTCAATGTGAAAGCATCATGCAACCAAGACCCATGTAATGATAGGTTTTTAAATTGACAGAGATACTAAAACACATCGAGTTACTTTTATGTGACAATACATTATGTGGTTTATTTTACAATGTTATAATTCTATCTTTTACATAAATAAGACTTGCCTGGGAATTGTAATTAAAATACACTCAAATCCAAACCAAAGAAAAGAGTGTTCTTTGTACTAAGGATGCATCCGTTTCTTCTGCTCCATGGGGTTACTCAGCTATGTTGCTCAACCTGACCTCTAATCTGCCCTTGTACCGTAAGTCACCCTGGTTTTACTGTCTGTTTTTAAGACTCCGTAGTACTTTAAGATTGCATTAGGGGTGTCCTGGGAGGCATTTACATCGTTTTCAGGGAGAAAATTCAATGTTTTAACTCAAAAATGGTGAAATATTTAGAAATATATTTTGTTCAGGGAATTCTTCACATTTTTAACTGTACAATGTTGTCTACATAAGCAACAGACTTTATACTTTATCCTTAACCAATTCTGTTTATCTTGTCTAAAAAACAAGAGTAACAAAATAATTTTTAATGGTGACCTTTAGCACCAATTGAAACCTTATTCTCAGGACAAACTATATTTTTTGCTTCCACGAAGGGTCACTGGGAAAAAAAACACCTACAAAAAGACCATTTCTGATTTATATATCTCTCAGCAACAGCACAGAATGAAATAAAGTTGTCCTGTTCTCCACCCCTACCCCCATAAGAGACTGAAAGGAATGGTGACGAGTACCTTCTTGGACACAGTGACACAGGATAGATTCACATGAGCTTGAAGGTTAAGCTTGTGCCTGGACACAATGTGGTGAGGAGGCAATTGAAATTTTCGTCATAAGCCAAGTCCACTTTTCTGTTTAAGTGATGTGAGAACTGTGAACTGGAATTCTATATTGTTATTTATTGAGCTTTCTGGATTAAAACAAACAAACAAATAAACATGTTTGCTTGTGTTTATATGTATGTATGCGTATATATGTAAATTTAAGTAATATGTTTGGAATAGTGTCTATTACCACTTCAATACCTAACAAAGTACATAAACTAGATTTCTGCATATAACTATGGCAAATATCAACCATGTTAACTATTTTTAAAAGATAATTTGATGAATAGAGTATATCATTGTATATAACATTAATGTAAAATTTTTAAAATATGTATGGAAAAATACCTAAGTGATAAAATAAATACATGTGGAGAAAGAAGAAAAATGGGTTACAATGATATCTACATCAAGCTTCAAGAATATATTTTATAAAATATTGTTAGAATTCTAAAATTATCAAAATGTCAATAACTGAGAAATCTATCATCTCCATATTATGATTTTTAGAATAAGACAATGAAGTTACGTCTGTACTACATCCAGAAAAACTTTAAGTACATATATTTCAAATTCAAAGAATTCAGGATTTCTACAATTACAGTGACTATACCTCCACGAAAAGACAGAAGAGGGGACAGTGGCAATAAAACTGTTTGAGAAATAAAATCAAGACTTTAAAAATTTAAAACTGTAGAAGTTATTGAAGTTAGTCTTTTCCAATACAGGTGGATACGATTTATGTAACCATCCACCAACCAAGTTGTGAATTTTATACAAACGCCCAGGTCTGGCCTTCACGAAATCCAGAAAGGGCAAAGAGAAGCAAATTAGTTTTCCTGAAGATGTAAGATTAATTGATTTCCCTCTTTCACTACCACTAATAAGCATTTAACTAACATACATAGTTACACCAGTGCTTCTTCTCTTTGGAAGAATGAACCCTATACACATTACGGATGTAACTTCTTTAATCAGAGTCTCAATAAATCTTGTTTAAATATATACCTTCACCAAAACATGGAGAGTAATGCTTTACTAATTACTGGGTATTGTGCCCTAAGTGGAGACATAAACTTGAGCATCACAAAAGACTGCACATTTCAAATACCAGAGAACAAAATTTACAATAGGTAAGGCATATGTGTACACATGCTCAGTAGGAAAAAACTCAAAGTTCAAAGATAAACATAAGGGAAGGAAAATAAGAGAATATACTGATTGATAATACGTAACCAAATGAGCCTAAGAATATGGAAACAATATAATATCCTTCTTTCACACAATAATGCTTTTTTTTTTTTTTTTTTTTTTTTTTTTAGTTTTTTCCAATTAAATAGGAAAGATAGCTTGTAAGGAAAGCGTTATGGAGTCAGGGATGTAGTGCAGTAGTTCTGCCACTTGTCTTGCAAAAGCAAGGTCCTGAGTTTGACACCCAGCACCAAGGAAAAGGTGTTATGGATGGTTTAATGTCACCATTTGGTATTGTGTTAATTAAATTATGTCAATGCACGATACATGTGGGGGTGTTCATGTCTTAATGAATATATTACTTGTACTTTGACATACCTATTTATAAACTTATGAAAATATTCTTAAGTATAAAAATTTCCATAAAACCTTTGCATTATAATCATCATTTTTACAACCTATGTGCTTTGAGCTATATGCCTCAACTTCTTTTCTATAATGGTTAAAAATAAATGTCTTATTAAATTAAGCAATACACGCATGATGATAATTTCCAAAATAGAAAGTGCTTACAAAAGATAGTACCTTCAGAGATATTCGTTTAAATAAACGAGATGTAAGTAACAATTTTTCATTCTAAAGCAGGAGTGAAATCATAGGAATTAAATGAATTTGCCTCTACTTGCTATTGTGGGCTCTCATCTGTCCAGTGCATAGAAGAAAGCCCCGCCTTTTAGAGCATCTTCGTCAATCTTCCGGCCTGAAAACTTATCACAGGAGTTTCTTTTCCTCAGGTACTAACCTGCATATCCTGTGACAGATTTTGAACTTTGTTACCTTTCAATTTCCACAACACTAGAAACAGCAAGCAGTAAACTTCTCAATACATAGTGAACAGATCACTGAACAAAATGATTATTAATTGGCCTATTACTAGCCTTGCTCCATAGAAATGAAGACCACAGAAGCACAGAACCTAGAAATAGTACAACCCTCATAATTTTTCATTTGTTTTTGTTTCTATGACAAAACCTATAATAGTTCAAGCCATCTTTAGGAAAATCAATGCACTTTTGAGTCCTAATGATACCTAAAATAAATCAGACACAGAAGATTATCACATGATTTCTCTTACATAAGAAGACCAAAGTATAAATAATTTAAAAAGAAAATGCAAGAAAAAAAGACAGGAAACAGAAAAATAGACTTTATGGAGATGGGAGTAGGGTCTGATAGGGAGAGACAGGAAGAAGGGGAGGGGCGAGAGAAGTAAAATGGATCATGATGGATATGTACCAATATCTCATGATGACTTTATTAATCATGTATCATAAACACACATTAACAATTGTTAACTTAATATAAAGGGAATTTTAATACATAATTGCAACAGAAAACAAAACCAATACAAAAATCCATGGTGCTTTGTATATTGGACACTTCCTCCTGCTAGGTAGTTCCTAAAAAGAGTCTATGGACCTCTCCAATTACCTAAACCAGTCTAGAACTTAGGACTGAAGACTATTCTCTAAGTGTGCAGGTAATGTTTTTGAAGTATAAGATATGTGTATGAATAAGCAAGGTTACAGATTCGACCCAGCGACAAAGCCAGGCCTAGCACTGGAATACTGTAAGTCAGTCTCATTCTGTCATCACTGGCCATTGTACTTCCCTACATATTTATTTTGGGAATACAATTATATAATTAAGGCTTGGGTGCATAGCTCAGTAGTAGAATGCCAGCATAAAAGAAAGAAAATGGAAAAAATACAGGTCAGCAATTTTCAGCCCAGAGAACTTTTTGGCATAATTCAAATATATCAGCTGTGTAGAAAGTAAAGTCCTTCAGGCTATTCTAGCCACAGTGTTCATGAGTGATTTCATCTCTTTCCCTATGTCATGTTCTCATACTGAAAACCAGGCTCATCTATTTTAGCTGCTAAAATTATTTCCATACATTTATATATCTTCATATGTACATAAAACAAGGTTAAGATTATAATTTTTAATTTCAAAGTAATGGAAATTTTCAACAGAGAAGTGTCTTTAAGAGAAACGTGCAGAAATTAATTACAAATCCCTATATATAGATTGACAAAAGTTAATCAAACATTCTAAATATATTTTGTCTTGAATTTTGCTTGTTAGGTTCTTTTACCTTCTCTCTTGCACATAAATGTGACATTTATTGAACAATTCACCTGAAAATTCATATCAATTTTTTATTGAGTTTATCGGTACATTTTAGGTACACAGTACAGTTACATTCATCCTTGAGACCTTGTACCTCTACACATCAGGTCTTGGTTCTCTTTTTTCCCCTTTCTCCTGCCCTCCTTTCATTCCCTCCAACCTTCCCTATTTACACAGACTTTGTTTCCATTTCTTTCCTTTTCTCACATTTTGTCTTTTTCCTCGTTTCCTTTCCCCTACCCTTCCCACTTCCCCTACACCTTTAGCCTTTTTCTTCCTATTTTATATTATCAGTTATACAATTTGGATCTTATTTTAGTTTTTCACACCAGATAAACTATTCAGAATTTACACATGTCCTATATATTTCACTTAAGAGTATGGTCTCAATATGCATCCATTTTCCTATGAATGACTCTACTTTCTCACTCTTTATGGTTGTGTAGTACTCTATTTTATCAAAAGACCACATCTTCTTTATTCAATCTCCAATTGATGGGTAATTGGGCTGTTTCCATGTTTTAGCTATTACAAATTGTGCCACTATAAACATGGGTATGTACATATTGGTGTACTAAGATTCTTTTAATTCTTTTGCAAAGATACCCACCAGAGAGACAGCTGGGTCAAATGGAACCTCTAATCCTAGTTGTTTGAGGTATCTCTATACTGATTTCCACAGTGGTTGCACCACTCTGCACTTCCAGATTCATATCAATCTTAAAACTTTTAAGCTACTCATACAGACCTAACCTATAACTGATATTCAATAAATTACTACAGAATAAATTTTCAATGTAAACCCAAATCAGAGCAAATATAGTCTGCTCGCCTACTGAGACATTTTTACTTTAAGTCAACTAAATATTTCACTCGATTTTTGTAGGTGAATGAAGTCTGCATTCTCTTGATATACATGAATATAACAGATTTTTCTACTTTATAGCATAGTTATTCATTCATTTTATTTAGATTTTCTATGCCAGGAACTGATCTAAATAACTTGGACATGATCCTTACCTTCCAGTTTCTTACAGTCTAGAAGATATACATAAATAATGCAATGAAAACTAGGAAATGTGCTACAAAAGAATAATATATCAGAGAATTTTTAGATGAGGACACAGTTATTTTCCACTTGAATAAAGAAAAGGCACATGAATTCAAGTCATTTAAACTTGGCATAAAAAAATGTAGTTGACAAAGAAAAATGAACAGAGGAAGAAGAAAATAAGCATGAAGAATAAAGTGATCAAAAATCTGAAGGTAAGACAACATGGTACACAGACAGTGTGTAACAGGAGTTTATTGACAAGTGCAAAAATATTGGAATATAAGCCTAGAAAGATAGGTAGAAGATGTCTATTGAGGTAGCTGGAAGAGAAAGGAGAGGGAGAAGGGATTTGAAATTAGTCACAAATTTTCATAAAATATCTGTTATTTTTAAAGAATGTGCGTGAGCCTAATTTACATAAGCGGGAGACAGAGAAAGTAACACAGCTAGCTAAGAGGTTATCATAATGAGCCAGGACAACAGTGACGAGAAAGTTAAACTGTATTCCTTAGTAATGCAGAGTGGTTTATGTACTGCTGTAGTTTTCACATAGTTTGTTATTCTGTATGCAAACCCTGTTAGCACACATTATGAAGCCCAGAAAGGACCTACTAATTAGGTCTTTGGCTTCAGGCCACGTTCCTCACGTCTCTTTCTCACTGTGTGGCTGAGGTCTCTGGCTCTGTCCTCCATATCTTGCACTCTCTATAACACCAGCGTGCTCAGAGGACTCAATGTAAACCCCACCCCTCTCTCACCTTTCAATTCTTACCATACATTTCAAACTGTTACAGAAGACCACTCAACGTACAACTGAAATCAATACCAAATTTCTCATGGGAGTGAGTTTTCCCACTCTTGCAATGCCACCGAATCCAAGCAATAGAATGAAAGAAGAAATGCTTCGCAACACTCACTGTTTTCATGTAAACCTATAATGTGACTTTATTTTAGATTATTTATAATTTTCCCCTATTCATTTCCAAAAATGCTACAGGGATTTTTTTTTTCTGGGACATCTGCCAAAGAAATTCATGTGTTGCTTTCACTGAGAAATACCTTTCACCTTCTAAAAGGAAAAAATTTCATTGAAGTATAATTTAGAAACTTAGGAAGGTAAAAGAAAATTCTCAACTTTTGATATACTATTCACCAACAGATATAACCCATTCCCAACTAAGTACAATAAGCAATGTATATAAAACGTGCTTTGCAAAACTGCTAATAAACAGTTTCAAATTTGACACGTGACAGGAATTATTTTGCAAACAGAAAAATCTCACAAAGGACAATACCAATATCCCAAAGTTTATCAGTAGCTACTTTGAAAACCTGTGCTCCAATAAACTTGAGGTTGAAGAGATGATTAAATTCCTAGAAATACATGAGTTATCAAAACTGAACCAGCAAGGTATAAATACTATGAATAGTCCAATAAAAGTTAAGGGAATTGAAGAATTAATATTAAGTTTACCTATTGAGAAAAGCCCAGAACTCAAAATTTCATCACTGAATTTCACAAGAATTTCAGGGAAGCCCTAACAGCAGTATATCTTCAACTCTTTAATGAAATTGAAAGGGAAGGAGTATTCCCAAAATCATTCATGGTAACTAGCATTATCTTGATTCCATAACCAGAAAAAGACACAACTAATAAAGGAAACTATAGTCCAATCTTTTTAATGAACATAGATGAGATGCAAAAATCCTCAACAAGATACTGACAAACAGAAAGCAGCAAATCACGAATGTATCAAACATCATGACCTAGTAGGCTTTATCTCAGGGATGCTAGGATACTTCAACATTAGACAAGTCAATAAATATAACACATCACAAAAATAGAAGAAAGGAAAAAAAATCCACATGATCATCTCAATAGATGCAGAAAAAGCCTGTGACAAAATACATCCATTTACGGTTTTTAAAAGCCCTGAAGAGAATAGGTATAGAAGGACCTTATTTCAATATGATAAAAATTGTCCATGATAGGGGATGGGTATTTAGTTGAGTGGTGCCATGCCTGCCTCCCAAGTGCAAGGTCCTGATCCCCAGTACTGCCTTCCCCCCAAAAAATCAAAACAAAAAAATCCTGTCCATGACAAACCTAGTGCCTTCTTTAGATTAAATGGAGAAAACTGAAAGCTTTTATTATAAAATGAAGAACAAGACAATAATGTCTATTATTTCCACTGGTGGTCAACATTATACTCAAAATTATGGTCAGAATAATTAGGCAAGAGAAACAAAAATGATACGCAAAGGAAAGGAAGAACTCAAATTATTGTTATTCACAGATGTTATAATCCTTTACATAGAAGACCCAAAGATTCTGCCTTTTAAGACACCTAGAACTAACAATTTAAGCAGTGGGGCAGAATATAAAATCAACAAACAGAAAATAATGGTGTTCCTGTGCACCGATAATGAACCCACTAAGAAAGAAATCAGTGCATTATACCATTCCAATATCCTTGTGAAAAATTAAACATGATACTTAGGAATTAACCTGCCAAGGAAGTGAAAGACTTCTATTATGAAAAGTATAGTACTCTGAAAAGGGAAATTAAAGAAGACATCAGAATCCTAGTAGATATCCCCTATTCCTGGATAGGCATAACCAATACTGTCAAAATGGCTATATTATCAAAACTGATGCATAGATATAACCCAATCCCAATCAAGATACCAAAAACATCCCTCAAAGAACTAGAAAAAAATAATCCTAAAATTTATATGAAACAAGAACAGACCTGGCAGCAAAAGCAATCCTGAGCAACAAGTACCAAGCAGGAGACATCACAATCTGGGTTCCAAAGTTACAGGGGAAAAAAAAAAAATATTATGCTGAAAAAAAAAAAAAAGACATGTGGATCAGCGGAACAGAATAGAAGATCCACAAACCACCATAGGCACATGCAGACATCTGATCATTGACAAAGGGGCCAAAAACACAAGAGGGAAGAATGACATCTTTAGCAAATGTTGCTTGGAAAACATCTTATCCACATGCAGAAGATTGAAGCTAGGCCCATATCTTACAATGAATACTGTATTAAAACAAAGCTCAAATGAATTAAGATTAACAGGTAAAACTCTTGAAGACATAGGCATAAGCAAAGATTTCCATATAGAATCCCAATGGCACAGGAAATAACATTAAGAATCAATGAATGAGATTACATCAAATTAGACAGCTTCTACACAGCAAAGGAAACAAACAACCAATAATGTAATAGAGAACAATGACAGAATGGAAAGAAATTTTGCCATCACATTCTTGGACAGAGGACTAATACTGTAAACCTGTATATAACTCAAAAAATTAGACCCACCAAAATAAAAGACAAAATCAAAAATTGGACAATTGAAATGAATAGAATGTATTTCAGAAGAAATACAAATGGCCATAAAGTTCATGAAAAATGTCTACATTACTGGCCAGGAGAGAAATGCCAACTAAAACAACACTGATTCCGAGTCCATCTTACTCCAGAAAGAATGGCTGTCATCAAGAAATCAAATAATACCAAAGGCTGGCAAGGCTGTAGGAAAAAAGAACACATCTACATTATCAGTAGGAGTGAAAACCAGTACAGCCACTACAGAAATCAGTAGAGAGATTTCTAAAAACAACTAAAAATAGAAATTCCATTCGACTCAGCTACTTTCCTTCTACATATCTTTCTGAAAGAAGTTAAAGAAATCATATTACAGCTATGCATACACACCTATATTTATTGTAGCAAAACGCATAATAGCTAAATCTTAGCTATTATAGGAGCGGCCTATATACCCATCAAAAGATAAAGGAAGTGGAGTACTTATACACAATAGAATACTACTCCGCTATAGAGAAGGCTAAATTTGAGTAACATGTAAAAAATAGATGCACAATAAAAGATACACCAAAACATCATAATAGTGAATGAAATAAATCAGTGGCTTAAATATTGCATGACTTCTCTTCTACAAGAAAACCAAAGGAGAAATCGTATAAAGATCAAAATGAAAGACAGATAATATGAAAAAGGAAGATAGACCTGCAAATGTGGAAGGGAACAAGAGATGGGGAAGGAGTGAAACGGATTACGTTATGTTACATATGTGCACCAATCCCCCATGACGATGCGATCAATACGTACAGCAAATACTGACCACACAAAACGGACCAGCTCTGCCTTAGTCAGCGAAAACGTGCAGATTAATACTGCACTCTACATCCTGTCATGTGAACACTTTGACACCCAAGTAGAAGAGAGTTCACCAGGGTTGGGCTCCTATGTTGCAGTAAGGACACTTTCAGGCATCCCTCCTCTTTCTCAGCCCTGCTTTCCGCCACTATGGTACTGCTCTCAGAGTCCTACTTAGCACTATTTATTCACGAAGGTTTCTTCCACTTCCTTCTGCATGTGTCCCCCTTTACTCCGGGCGTTCCTCAGGCTTCTGTTCTCTGGCAGGGCCACACTCTGCCTCCGTGGCTCCCTCTCCACCTCCTCTTTCTTCAGAAGTCTGCCCCAACCTCAGTCAGTCAGGTCTCCTCCCAGGCTGGACACTGAGACAAGGGGACCCACGCACCTAATACCACATCTCTTTGTAAATTCTCCAGCTGCAGTCAAACAGTTGACTATTGGGAGAATGAACGTAAGAATATGAGGAAGGTAGCCTTTCCGTGAATGCGAAAACACTGAAACCCAAGTTCCACGAGAGCGGGACTCTCGTTCACCAGCCACAGGAGGCGAGCAGTACTTTGCCATCGACAGCAATGAAACCCTGTTCAACAAATGTATAAAAACATTTCCCCAAATCATAACAATAAAATTAGAGGATCTTTACGTTTTACTTTCATGCAAATTACTTTTTTGCCCTTCAAAAAAATGAGCTATATTGGGAATTTTCTAATTGATCTGTTATGTAAAACTGAGAAATACTTACTTTAATTAATAGATATTTAAAGTAATACAATAAAAGTAGTGCCAATTTTCACTTCTTAATCATAAGACTGTAAAATATTGATGGCTAAAAGTACTATAGAATCTCAATTAGGAAAAAAGTTAAATAACATTGAAAAGTCAATCTTTTAGAAAGAAGTTACTTTTTAATAATCTATTACTATTTTTCTGAGTTATTTGTCTAACCCAAAAAATATGAATAGTTGAAGAGTGGTCCAGAACCATTCTAGAGGTGTGTTGGAAATGAGCTCTGCACCGCATGAAGCAACAGCATTTATACCTACACAGCATCTGCATGGTATTTTGCAGACATTATTAAATTTAAGACTTTTGATATGCTCACGCTTCACTTTACCAATAAAACAGTATTTGTATCGATTTGGCATTGTACAGGAATTAACGTCCATATTTGCCTAGGTACATTAAATGTATTTTACCTGTGTAACAAGTCAGGGACTGTATTAAATATAAAAGATCTTATCTACCCGAGTCTGGTTACAGAATCTAATAAGCCATTCTCTAATTTTTTTTTTAAAATTACCTAGATAAAGAATGAAAACTGATGTCCTTAACATTGAAGTCATCATATCAAGAAACTTGTACAATACTAGGCAAATGCATTTTTATGCTCGATGCCCACTTTCACCCACCTACAGAGATTCTCTGTATTTGCTGATGACCAAGTAATGAACAGAATTAGAAGCCAGGTGGCCATTAAGTGGAACAGAGAGGCAAATGCAATGTTTGTCATTGTTTTAGTGTGTGAGAAAACTGAAAAGTAACTCATAAATACTACGAGAGCAAATACGTCATTTTTATCATCATCATTTTCCCTTGAGCTAGTTGTATGCAATGGGTATTCAGTACTATTTTCTTAAATACTGAGAAGCATTTCTCGAAACATAGTTATGTGTGGTCAGCCAAAGTATGTGCTGTGATACAGTGCACAATGCTCAACCACATTCAATTCCATAATACTAGCTTTGAGTCATAATAATTTTATTTCATGAAGTAAAAAAACAAGTAAACTTAATTTTTTAAGGATAACATGAATTTGCTTTTCTAAATTATGAACCAAATAAAAATGATCCTCTAGATAGCTTAAATATTTTCCACTTGTAAAGGATTGGTGTTTCTAAAATAAATTAAGAGATAAGTTTAAAATTTTATCTCTGGATGCCAATGTACAGGAGAATTTAACCAGATATGGTGGAGCACTCCTATAATCCCAGCACTCTGAAGGCTGAGGCAGGAGGATCCCTGTGCATTCAAGACCAGCCTGGGCTACACAGTGAGTTCCAGTTCAGACTCAACTACAAAGTGAGACCCTGTCTCAAAAA
>NW_022900944.1:2398315-2440500 GCF_012274545.1 Fukomys damarensis | reverse complement strand
CAAAAAACAAAAAAAAAAAAAAAAATGAGAGAACTGTCTCCAACAACACACACACACAGGTGAGTATAGTTGCTTATGTCTTCATAGCCTCTGATAAAGAAGGGGGTACTACTTTGGATATTTTCAGACATAAATAAAAGAAGTAAAACTACATCTTTACTAGTGTTATCCACGAGAGTCAACAGAGAATATGCTTTACAGTATTCCTTATAATTCTTTTAGAAGCAAAAAATATAAATCACTTTTCAACATTTATAGGCAATGAAGACACGTGTGTATGTGTGCATGTATGTGCTAAGGAATTTAAATTTCAATACAATTCAGTTTTCTTACTTTCTATTTTACAACATTTTTACTACATGATTGACAAATCACAACAAAGGAAAATCATCATATTGAGATTCTTTAGAAAAATAACATTAAGAAATATTGTAAAAGTAGTGGTGCCATCTGTGCCAAAAAATCACATAAGCAAAAGCGACTCACTCAGCTAAAACTCTGCCATCAAACTTTACCTTAAACAAACACAATTTCAAATAAAGCACAAAAGTGAGCCCAAAAAGACAGAGAATGGAGTACTGCCACATAACAGGAGAAAACAACTCAATGAGCACTGAAAATCAATGAAGCAAAACTGGTCTGTATCAGAAAAGAACAAGGTGAAAATGGACCATTTTTGCCTTCATTGATTTTCATTGCTCACTGAGTTGTGTTCATCTGTTCCTTTGAGGTCCTATCATTTTCCATTTCTTTTTCAACTTCTAAGTGAGCCTTTGGCATTCCTGAAGGTATGATGAGGACATGCTTGATGACTTCCCATATTCTATTGCAGGGAATCCACCCATTCAGTCCACAATTATAAATTCTGCAGCTATTATATATCAGGCACCAAGATAGAAAGAGCAGAAGATCAAAGTGTAAGACATTATTATACAAGGGCCATTGATAAAATACATTTAAACTGAGTCTGAAATTATTTTATGTTCTATCATGAATAAGACTTAACTTTTGTTTCTAAGGAACAGTTAACAAACTTGGCAAAGTTGAAGAATAAAAGCTGAAATCACTATTCTTATATGACATGTTTGATACCCAACGATGGAATATTAAAAACTCTGAATCAGAATGGATTATGTTCTACATGCTCTTACTCTGAGCCAAGATTCTAATTTTCTTTTAATCTAATTGCCTTTTCTGACTCTCAACATCAGCTTTGATCCAACTACTTTGATACAGGTACTTTCCAGCAAGGACCCAGCTTTTCTCACTAAATTGCTCATACACACTCTTGGAGCTGCAACTTATGAAATTAAATATAATAGAAGGAAAGACTTAGTGAAGTTTCTGGCTGGTATAAGATATAAATGAATTGTGTTTAAATTATATATACCAACAAGAAGCAGATAAATTCTATAACTACACATAAAATCTCCAGGATAATACATCAATATAAGTAAGAATAAATAATAACATTTCCCAGGTAAAACAAATCAATGGCTATTATTTCATAAACAGTTTACATCAATGGTCACAAACTGCTAAGGTTCAAACTATCAGAAAAGAAAAGCGCAAAGATTGTTTTCAAGAAAAACGCAGATTGTCCACAAATAGAAAATTTTTTTCAATTTTAGAAATCTCTACTAATTATAATTTATATACCACACAAATCTGAGAAACAGTGAAATAAAATGGTCACCTTTCATATTTTGTAAATCTTAAAAGGGTGACTATCAAATGTCAAACTGCTAGTGGGCAGCTCTGTAAGTCATATGAAGCAGTCACATTACGAAACAAAACTAAAATGTCAAATTTTTTTTTTACCAAATATCCACTTCTGCTAATATATATCAAAAAAAAAAATCTAAAATATGGTAAGATCTTACAAACATAGATGTCTAAACCAATCCTATACATAGTAGAAAAACCTGAGAATAAGCAATATATGCTGTATGATTATGAAACAGCTAACAAAATACTGTTACCTAGTAAAATATTGTATAATAATTTCTAAGTATGTTTATGAGAAACAGATAATGATGTGGAAATGTTTATAGTAAAATCAAATATGTAGAGGGATTATATAAAATATGATGGCTATAATCTAAACAAATGTCACAGAATAAAAAAATGGAAGCTAAGGCTCCTGAACATAGTCAGAAGTTTTGACTAAATGCTGAGATCAAAAATTAATTTTTATTATTACATTTTAAAAGTTTCTTGAGAATGCAAATGTCTTAATAAAACATTTAAGTGAGTTTATGCTGGTTTCCAATACAGCGTATTTTATATAATTTTGACTACATTTACTTGATTTAATACTTTCATTTCCTTAGAATTGGTCCACAAT
This sequence comes from Fukomys damarensis, assembly GCF_012274545.1. NCBI lineage: Eukaryota > Metazoa > Chordata > Mammalia > Rodentia > Bathyergidae > Fukomys > Fukomys damarensis. The sequence goes on along the minus strand of NW_022900944.1, from coordinate 2,438,153 downwards.
TAAATTTCTCTTCTATTCATGTAAATGTTTACTATTTAGGTAATTATTTTCATACTGGATTAATTACTAATGTATCATCCTCCTATATAGCAAAGAAAACATCTTTTAAAATCAATTACTTTATGATAATTTAAAGTCTACATTGCTGTTCATCAAAGCAGTCATAAGCACACATAACTTTGGACTGATCATATTCTGTAAGTTTACTTGCCCAAGAGGATCTGGATATGACAAATCCCTTGTCATCTGGTTATTTTTCAGAAAGAAGTGCTGGGGTCTGAACATTTTTACCTCCCACATCCAACTTCTATGGTAAAATCCTAACTACTCTCCATGACAGTATTAGGAGGTGACTTTGAAGAAGAGTGTAACACTAGGGTGAAACTTTTATAAAGGAAACTAAAAAAACTACTTTGCTCCTTCCACGATGTAAAGACACAGCAAGAAGGCACTGCCCAAGAGCCAGAAAGCAGGTCTTCCTCTGGTCTGCCGATTCCTTGATCTGGAACTTCCTAGCATCCAGAACACAGTTTCTGCTGTTTTTATGCCACCTGGTTCACAGTATTTTGTTATAGCATCCAGACTAAGACTAAAGGTAACATGCTAATAAGAGCCAGCTATTTATAAAGCAACGATGGAAATGATAGCACTGTGTGGTTGAAATGGCAATGACTCCTTCATTTCGGAAATAAATATAAAGGGACTTGAGTGTGACTCAGAAGAGCACTCGACGCCCTTCAGCTGATTTTACCCACACAGATGCACACAATCTGCCCTTCATGCTCTGCCAACAATTTGCCTTGGGAAGTGTTAACATAGCCATTTCTAGAGATAATCTTATGTTCTTTGCTCAAGGGGGTCTGAACCCTTTATCTCACTGCACTAGTTTCTCAAGCACACCAACAAAGTGCATCTATTTTCAAGGTCTCCGTGCAACACATTATCACATCAATAAGAACTGGAATATTTTGTTCAAACTTATTTTTGCATATTCAATACACTGGTGCCAAAACGTTTTCATGCTTGCTTTGAAATATCAAATATAATCTCACAATTATAAATGTGTTTTATTTTAAAGAGAATAGATAACGCACAGACACTTCTAAGTCAGCTAATCTAATTAACTGATTTCCAACTGCAGCTGAAATAGCTAAAGTGTTCTAAAAACAAACAATAAGCAAAAAGCACTCGCAGGATATTCTCAATGGAATATATAAACAGGATATCAATGAAGTAAATTTAAGAATCTACATTACTGTACTTCAAAGTCACCTGGTAAAATCTGAGAACCTCTGCACAAGTTGATATTCTGCGCATATCCAGCAAATGGCCCTCCTGAGTCTATTCAAGACCTAAAGTTTCAGCGGTTAGGTTAGGTTTCCCATCAGTCAAAGGGCATACAAATGATACCTGTGATAGAGACCCTCAGTAGTTAGCAGGAAGACCGCAAAACAGAGGCCATGGAAGGTACAGCTAAGAGTCTTCCCTAATGAAGATTCCGATGGGGTCTCACATATCAGAGAACTCTAAATAGAATAGGTCTACCAAATAACCCACATGTGAGGCCCACAAAAGAGGCATGGAGGAATCGTGTAAACACAATAAACTCTGGGGCACAGGTATTCTGGGCACTTTCTGCTCTCTCCTCTAATGCTATGCACTGACACAGTGAGACCCTGCGAAGAAAGGGACATTGCCATCAGCCAGGTCTCTCTGCCTCTCCACTCCACACCATCACACGTCAATTTAAAGCCACAACAGAGGGGAGGAAGAACATACAAATTATATCGTTTGAGATCTGAGCCTTAACTGAATTTTAATAACAAAACAGATTACAAATAATTTTTAAACCTATTATTGAGAACATTACAGAATGGGGAATGATTAACATAGCACAGATAAAACATTTTAATTAGGACATAATTCAGAGTTATTCCCTAACCAAGGAAAGATTACACAATGAAACAAGTGTAACATGTTAACACAGCCTTCCTAAGATTGACTTTGTCTTTCTGGGAACCACACCACGCTGGAGCCAGTCTATCATAGTCTCTGACCTTGGTACACAGCTTGCTACTAAATCAGTTCTCTCCTGTGTGGCATTGTTCTCACGCTCTTTGGGTCCAAGGGTAGCACCTTATAGGTATCCCTCACACATTACAGGATTAATCCAATGGTTCCTTTTGAATATGCAGTTGGTCACTTAACATTTCAGGGTTTTTAAATTTTTTTTCTAAATCCCTCTCACCTATACGTAACTTCCAAGTTGTTTGTTTTTGGTGTGTGTGTGTGTGTGTGTGTCTCTGCCTGGGATTGAACACCGGTCCTTTTGCTTACGAGGCAGCCAGCAGCACCACTGACCTAAATCTGTGGCCCATAATTTTCAAGTTTGATGAAGATTTTCTCTAGACTGACCTGGCTGATAAAAATTTCAAACAAATAAGATTATTTTCAGACAGATTCTTGAAGCTTCCAATAGAAGTAGTCTTCCTTCACTTTTATATTCTGATGTTGTGCTTGAGGGTAAAAGAAACAATTCTCCTGACTGTCTCATCCCCCTCTACAGATTAGTAGTAAAGGACGTGATTTAAAATCCTGGATTCAAGGCTCAGGAAAAAAAAAAAACAACTAGGATTTAAATTACCTATTTGCTAGCTGCTAGATTCACTTTACACATCAATCGGATGGAGAAGATCACATCAGCTATCATACTGAACGGCTGACAAGATCTTGTTGCTCTGAAATCCATGGAAGTGTCTGACCCATTATGGTATTTAAATAAATATTTAATATTTTCACTAGATCAGGGAACAGGCCTTGCTAGAGTCCATTTGCATATGATTGCCACCGGGCCCAAAAACCAGGCTTATCACATACACACACGGCATTGTGACACAACTTTTGTTTAATTAAATAAACAATCTCTTAAAGATTTCTCTGAAAGACTTGTCTTCACTTTGAAAAAGAATATTTATCTATCCATCTCAAAGTTAAAACTGATACCAAAAATCTATATATCAAAGAAAATAAGGGAATTCAGAAATGCAATTTCCACTAGCACCTCAGGGATTTTTCAGTTTAAAGATGACACTGGTTAAGTAGATGCCTTGATAACCAAAGGTAAACTGAGATGAGCAGCATTATGAAGTTTAGCCTGTGGCTAAGATGCACACATGGAAACACTAAGATAATGTGAACTATGGCATAAATATAGTTTTTTATTTATGAATCTATGCAACAGTAGCCAAAATTGATTTTAGACAATTTGTCAAAATACATATTTAAAAAATCACAACCAGATTCCTATATTATGATGGAGTTTAGAGAATGTGAGAACACATACACAAAATGCAAGAAGTCACTGGGTTTGGATATTGGCTCTAAACATCCCGGTGGACTAATATTTCTAATGACAAATATATTAGAGCACTCTCTCTTTCCTATATGACTGTGTTGCATTTTTAAATTTAAAGTAAAATGAATGTATAACCTAGTTGGCTTGGAATTTTCCCCGTAGAGGAAAACAGGCCTACTAATTGATTTGCTTATGATAATTTTTACAAATTGCATTCTGACTTTAAAAATGAAAATCCTGATGAAATTTGTTGATAAAAATGTTTGTGTTATATACAAAATATGTAAGTATGAAATAAGTAGGCTACAAAAGAGCGAAAATGCAATTACTCTATAAGTATCATAGGTTATTTAAATACAGTTGTATTTTAAGGGCAACAAAAAGTGAATGGATTAAATTTGAGAAATAAACAGCAAGCAAACCATGCAACCTGGTTCGAGAAAAACTGACACTAGTAAGGACAGTTCAAAGAAAGACCTTGTGGCAGTGAAATTAATATTAAAGGCACAAGTCATTTTAAAAAGGAATAAAATATTTGAGTTTTTTTTCCTTATATATTAGTCTAAATGTAAACATTGTGGTTTTCCTCCAGCCCAAGCAATTCAACTTAATAGAGCCTCAATTTCTACAAGAGGGCAAGGTATGCAGATATAATATGCAGAAGGACAAATTATTAAGTTTGTTTTTGATGTCTAACATCAAAATACAGTCTGTATATTGATTTTATTTAGAAATATTTAAACTTAAGCCAAAAAGAAAATATGAATACTCAAATAAAAAGACTTTTCAAATCTAAAATCATTCAAATACTTTTGTTAACAATACTTTAAAGGGGGCGAGGGATTTAGCTCAGTGGTTCAGCCACCTGCCTCACAAGAGCAAGGTCCCGAGTTTGAGCCCCGGTACCAAAAAAAAAAAAAAAAAAAAGGAAAAGAATGATTCTGGAGAAGTATTATTGCATCATTATTTTCAAATAATTTAGCAATGCAGTGAAGCGTTAGTTACTGGACAATGCTCTCTAAAAGCTGTGTATCAATATTTCTACATATTTTCAATTCATTTATTTTGTCTCATTAAGTTTATTGGTACATTTTAGGTATACAGTACAGTTACATTCATCATTGGGATCTTGGATCTTGTACCTTTACATGGCAGGTCTTGGTTCTCATTTTTTCCCCTTTCCACAGCCCTCCTTTCAGCCCCTCCATCCTTCCCTGTTTACAAAGACATTGTTTCAATGTTTTTCCATTTTGCATATTTTTCTTTTCCCTTTTCACCATTCGCCTACCCCTTCCACTTCCTCTACTCTTTTAGGCCCTTTCTTCCTATTACACAATATCAATTATACACTTTGATCCTTATTTATACTTTGTTTCTCACACCAGAGAAACTATTTGGTATTTTCACATGTGTCTTATTAATTTCACTCAAATGCATGGCCTCGATGTGCATCTACTTAGCTATAAATAGCTCTAGTCTCTCATTCTTTATGGCTGGGTAGTACAAAAAAATCTACTTTATCCAGTCTCCAGTTGATGGGCAATTGGACTGTCTCCAAGTTTTTGCTATTACAAACTGTGCCACTATAAACATGGGCGAGCATATATCACTGTGGTGTGATTCTTTTAATTCTTTTGGGAAGATCCCAGAAGAGGAATAGCTGAGTCAAATAGGACTTCTAATCCTAGTTGCTTGAGGTATGTCCATATTTGCTGGTCAGTTGGTCTATGCTCACTTTTTTGAATTTTAAACCTGATCAAGAGTCAGTGGTTTTATATTTATTTATTTAAATGTTTTATATTTAATATATTTGTATTTATTCAAATATACCCACAAACTAAAAGAAAGCCATTTTATATATTAATGTTTATTTATACACTTTGTCATTTTTATCTTTCTATAATTATTCATTTGAAAGGAAGTGGGACTTTGGGCTGGGGATTTAGCTCAATGGTTCCACCATCTGCTTAGCAAGCACCAAGGTCCTCAGTTCAATCCCCAGTATAAAAAAAAAGGCAACTGGGACTTCAGTAGAGTATCTGCGACTTTCATAGTGGGTAGGACTATTATATTAATATCCCCACCACTGTGAAGACATGATAGTCCTAAATCTTCATTGGTTAGTGAAATTTCTCTGTAAAGCTTCACATGAATATTACTGATTTCTCACATGGCACACTGATTCCTAAGTTTTTTTTTTTTAACTATAACAAACAGTGATAGGTATAAACACAAAAAAATTGTTAAGTTCCAAAAGAACCTCAAGAATGAAAAGAATCAAATTCTTCTGGCTATTCTGATGTAAACCATAACTATCTTGAGGCAACCAATTCTAAAAGCAACCACAGGGAATTCTCCTTCAGAGTAATTTCAGTTTTTCACATTGCGTTTCATTTATAAATTCTCATTCTCTTTTCCACGATGCTATGAGAAGCACTGTCAGCAACTTTTCTTTTCCAGGCCAAATACTGCTGCTTCTATGGCAAATGTTGGAACTTGAACAGGGCTCAAAACACATAAAGAAGTGAGAGTTAAATGAAACTTTGTAAACAAAGCACAGAAGATATACTTTGGTCTTAAAGACATCATCAACCAGGACAAGAATAAGTCTTTTTATATCCAGGCATTTATACGATTTTAGAAAAGGGTGTTAACATTCAATTTGTTGAATTCCGCTCTCATATAATGAAAAATAGTAACTGCCTGTTTCTGTTTTAAAGCATATAAACTTCTTAGAGTACCGCATGCATTCATGGGTGCTAAACATGTACACTTCAGTTTGATTATCTGGTATGTTTGGGACCAAAAGTGTTTCAGATTTTGGAATAGTTGCATTAATTTTATTGGTTGAATATGTTTCTCCAAAAATCTAAAATTTAAATTCCTCTAAAGTCCAAACCTGTTTGAATACTGTAGGGATTTTACCTGAAGTAGTTCCCAAATATCCAGTAGAAAATAAGGATTGTCTCCAGAGAAATTTGTCTATCTATAGGCATACAAGATTAATTCCATTGTTGGACAAATTTGTATGATTAGGAGATATGTTAAGTTCATATATCTTCATCAAACATATTTATGTAAACAGGAAAAGCTGTTATACATGAAAACTAAATAATATTAAATTATTCTACCCATATTCTATTTACTTGGTCAGCCTCCAAGTACAGTTAAAATGTATGCACTCTAAACCTTTTCTTCCTTCTAGGGGTTCCAACTTTCATAGTTGTTAAATATATATATTTAACAACCCCATTTTGATTCTCTTGGATCTCTTATGGGTATGAATTTTTACGGATATTAGCATTCACTATAGGCTCAAGGCATACTACACTGAAATACACAGTGTATTCAAATACAGTATTAGCTCATGTTTATTAACTATTTAGCAGAGACTATTACTAGAGGATTTATAAAGGCCACTGGTTCCCAATATATCTATATTCCTTGGTCCCCTGAGTAAGTTAGTATTTCTATTTTACTCTGCAAATACCCATAACATTGTTTTGGTTGAACTGAATTTGGCTAAGTTGCCATGAGAGGTTATGCAAGAAAGGATCCTTGAAAGTCACTGTGGAAGATCCTGAGAGCATGATGTTAAAAATACATCATATCCATACCATCTGGGAGAGCCACTCTACTTCGAACACTTCTAGTTTGATGTTACCTCTAGAACAATTTTTTTTTCACTCAAAGAATAATTGGCTATTAACTCATGGATGCCTTGAATGGAGTAACAGGCTAGATTTTTCTTTTTAAATCAGCTTCTCCGAAACTGATAGCCAAATCCTCTAACTGTAACAATACTATCACATTTAATGCCTTGTTGGAGGTTCCACACATGGATCTACATTTATTTCTGGCTTGCTTGTCTTTTCTTTTAACCTTTTTTAAAAATTGTAAGTTTATTATAACAGGGGGTAAATTAATTACTGATATGATAAACAAATACTATTTTTACCTTCATGTACCAGCATAGTAAAAAAAAAAAAATTACAGGAAACATGGGTCATAGCTTTACATGTTATCTCTGAGGGTCATATTTTTAAAGTCTCAAATAACACCTAAACTATTTTATCATGTGTCCTTACTGGAAAAGAAGAAAACAAATATAGTAAAACAAAGTGTTCAATAAAAAGAATATTATAAAATTTGTTAATATCATGGGGAAAGGGTATATGAGAATATACTAGTAATCTGAAAGAAAAAGATTTATTATGTTAATGTTCTCCTTTGTTTTCCTTGATAACATTTGGAAGCTATAATAAACAGAATATCAAGGGAAATATCAGAATTTAAGAGAATGAAAACAAGACATTTAGAATTAAAAATAAATTTCCTACAATTTCTCCATTAAATTGCTTAGATATTAGAAAAATAAATGTCATTTAAAATGCCAAAACTATTCTCTTGTCTTAGCATTATTCAAATATTTAAAATAAGAATCCTAATCTCCAAGGAAACAGAAAGCACACAAGATTTCCTACCAATAGCTTGATTTCTGATGTCTTGAAAATATTTCCTATTTTGTGATAAGTAGAAAACACAAGAAATATGCATCCATTAAGATAAAATATGAACAAATTAATAAACTATGAAACTTTTTATTTTGTTGGGTTTATTATATTCATTTAATTAAATTCAAAAATCAAATGATATTAAGATAACTTGGCCTGTTTATTACCCTTTATAGATTTTGATAAAAGTCTTTAACCTTTTTTAAAATAAGTCACCTCCCAGTGATGGTCGCTTTACATGCATTTTTAATAAACTGAATTATTTGCCATCCAGTGTTATTTATTATAGAAAAAAATACCAAGTTTTAGAACTATTCACTGTGCTGGCTTTTTATTTTTCCAGGTGACATTTGAGATGATCTCTTACAACAGCGCATTTAACAAGGATGGGTTTTCCATCAGCAAAAGCTGTAATTCAGGCTGTGACTCTACTATGTACTCTATCCTTTACAGTTCCAGGGCACTCCTTCTAATCCACTCATTCATTCATTCATTCATTCTTTCTTTCATCAGACTATGTTTGTGATATGTTATGGGGAGCAAAACTGATCACCACAATATAATCTCATTACTGTGGAAGGCTCCCTCCCATAAGACACTAAGAAGGGAGAGCTGATATAAAAGACAGCATCAGGAGATACAAATATGCATTTCTTGGAATATCCTCAGGACAATCTGAATCAGAGTCGAGATTACAAAGTTAGTGAGACAGTAATTAAGCTAAGTTGTAAAACTGATCAAGACAATGATGGGACAAACACATAATAGAGTGGCACTGAGATCATTCCTTAGGAATTAGTCCTGAATTGAGTTCTTAGTATCTGAGATTGAAGGGAACTGAAGTCAAGCCGGGGAGCTGCGACACCACTGATCAAATCCACGTCTCCTGACAATAACCTATGTACCTGTGCCCACTCTTCTCCAACATGAGACACATGAGCCAGTGGATAGCTCAGCTGGTAAATATGATTTATATCTCAATCTCAGAGTCCTTTTCAAGGAGATGACTGTGTGTTCTATGAACACATATTTATAATACAGAGATAAAACACAGGGAAAGCTCCTCTACTTCCATGAACTAATGGAAAGTCAAGGTGAAAAAAAATTATGCAGCCATTTACATACAATGTAACCAAACGATTCCTAACCTGTATACAGGATATTATGTCATTTAAGAAACAAAGGAAAAAAACGTATATTTTTGAGGCCTTCACTGTGTTCATAAAGCCCCTTTTAAGATAAGCACCTGATTATTTCCTTCACTGTAAAATGGAAACTGGATAAATATCTGCAGTTGTCTATTTGTCTCAATTATTTGACACTCATTATGTGAAACCACTCTGCTTTCTATTTTCCTGCTGCATCTCTTCACATAAAAGTTTTATGCCTTATATTATTTTGAATACACGAATGGATGAAATATCTGAAGAAATACAGGCAAGAGGTACATGAGGTGCACATTTCTTGGAAAGACTGAATTGTGCACTGGACCCCTAGAGCACTGTAGCCACAGCACTGTAGTTTGTGTACAGCAGCTGCTCACGCATTGATGTAAGAAGCTAAAGAGAAAGTAAGTGTGTGGGGCTCGGACACAGGTCAGGGACTTAGAAGACTAGAACAGGAAAAACAGAGTAGGGCACACCACTCTCCATCACAATGACACAAAGTTAATAAAAAGTACTATTTATTGTATAGTTAGAGATTAATTCAACCTTTAAAAGTATTAGTTTAGGCCTCATAAGCACTATATACTCTAGGTGACATGATTAGCCCTTAGGTGACACTAGGCGACAATTTAAGTGCCAAGTTGTGGGGAAACGATATGGCAAAATAGGCAGCTGCCCCACACTATAAACCACCAAAGCATATTAAAGAAAAAAGGGTTAGCCAGAATGGAAACACCGTATACTATAGATTATGCTATTATTTTGCTTCTATGTATTTTACGAAGTACCCTTTTCAACTGTGGGATTAAAATACTGATTCATTATTCTGCAACAATGCATAAGATTCTAATAAGATTACTGACATTTAGAAATGGGAGGAAAGGAGCTAAAGGTGTAGGGAAGGTGTGATACGTAGGGGAAGAACAAAAAGGGAAAAGAAAAAAATGTGAGAGAATGAAAAGATGAAAATAAAGTGTTTGTAGATGGGGAGGGGAGGAGGGGGAGAAGGGAGGGCAGAGGTAAGGGGAAAAAAATGAGAATCAAGACTTGCCATGTAAAGGTACATGATCCCAACAATGAATGTAACTGTACTGTATCCCTAAATGTACCAATAAACTCAATTAAAAAAAAAATACTGATTCATAAAGTATCCAACAAAAGCATAAAAATCAAGCAGATAGGTAAAAGCATTTGAGGTGAGTTAAAATTTCATTTTGTGATTATCGTTCCCTAATACATTTTATTTTACTTAATTGTATCTTTGTGCTCCTTCGTGACATTTTTTGGCAGTCTTGTTAATTAAGCAGAATTTATCCCTGATTAATGCACTACGAATTGTTCTCAAACTATAAATAATATAGTGATTAATTGCCTTTTCTAAAGCAACCGCCCTTTGGCACACTTCAAAGATAGATTTCTTTTGTTGAATTTTCTGCCATCTACTTAGTAATCATACTCATGTGAAAAATAGTATTGTACTTTTTTAAAACAAAAAATTATGTTTAACCTATTTGATATAGTTTTTCCTGGTAATAGAAGTCCATCTTATAATTATTGAAAAAACCTCAAAGAGTCTGCTGAATACAGCAAAATGAATGTTTAACTGCCTCACTAAAATGTTTAATAACAACTTGAACTTAATTTTGGAGTTTAAATATAATTTAGACAATGTTAGGAATTATGTTTTATGGTCACTCATTAACTTTTTTATTCCAAGTAAATACTTAAAAATGGTTATTACCTCCTTTTTGTACAAGCAACTTTTGAGTATTTGCTGACTAGTAGGTGTATACAAGATGGCTTTTTTTTTGTTCCTGGAATGGCTCTAATGAATGGACAATTTTTCTTTGAAACATCAGAGTAGCTGGAAGGTAACACTGTATTCTGTTTTACTTCAGAAGAATATATTTTGGCCCTGTGAAAATGTTAAGGAAATAAGACTGCCCATTGACTTAGACACTAGTGTTGCAACTTAACTTTCCAGTACTTATTAATTTTGGTTTCTTTTTCATATTCTAGACTCTTAGAGGTGTTTTATATGTACTGCTAAGTACATTTTTTGCTGGAAATTTCTGCTGTGGTTCATAGACAATTATTTCCAGTTTACCATGCTAATCATTACCACGAGCTTTTCTTAAGTATCAAAAAAAAAACCGTCTCTTCATTAAGTTTAGAACTTAATGAATTAAACAATTTATTTATTTTTTTAGACAGGGTCTTGCTATGTAGTTCACACTGGCCCCAAACTCACTACGTAATCCAGGATGGCCTCAGACTCGCAGTGATCCTCCTGCTTCAACCTCCTGAGTGCTGGGACTACGGGTGTGTGTGACACCACTCCAGGCTTGATTTTTTTTTTTAATCAGTGCGTTTGCAGTACCTAATGATTACAGTTAAGGTGGAGCATGGGTACACGTACATAACACATCTTCATTATTCATCCCCTACCCCTCTCCATCCCTCCCTGCTCCTCCCAGCTCTTGGTCCCCTGTCCATTAACAATGTTTTTTTTTTCCATTGTTTTCCATCCATTCTTTTTTCCCATCCCCCTTGCCTTCTTTTTCTCTTCCCTCCTTCCATCTCCTGTTCAACTCCAAATTATGTAAAGATTTTCCTACATCCTATTATCTTTTATTTTGCTCTTTACTTATACTTTTTGGAAAATATACTTCATTCAAAGTAATTTGACATCCTGCAATATCACATGAGAGTCTTGGACACAAATAAGTTTGTTTAATTCCACATACACTATCCCAGAGAATTTAGAAAAATACTAAATACATGGTGTCATGTATAACCTGTTAATAACAGGAAGAGAAAGAGACACTTGTCTTGTATCTTGAACTCTTTCCTCTCTGATCATGACAAGCTGTATGTTGTGAGGATTTTATGGAAGATTATCTGAAATAAATGATGTTTATCTTGAATCAACAATGACTACTAGAGAACTGTGAACCTCAAACTGCTTGGGCTCCTGCAGAATTGTTTTATTGAATCCCCTTTCAGTAACAAAAGATCATAAGAAATTCAAATGGCACCTGCCATACATACTTCATGGAAGTGGAGGCCACAGAGCCTTTCAAATAGTTCTAGAGCATTCTTCCAGTCCCTTTCTTCTTGTGTTCTTAAATTTATGAATTCCATAAATCTTCAAATTTAGATAGCTTCATGAGTTGTATCACTCTTCTCGCTTTGATAAGTTAGATTATCTCTTTCACTATCTCTGTTCATTACATCCAGATTAACTCATTTTTTGCTGCACTGTGTAACCATCCTGGTTCATTCCTACAGAAAATTGGCCCATAGCTAAACTTTATTCTAAGGTGTTGAATAATTGTTAAAAATTAGCTCAAATATTTAACAAAGGAAATAAGAAATAAGCTAAGCTGGGCATGGCAGCTCACAACTGTAATCCCAGCATTCGGGAGGCTGAGGCAGGAGGGTTGCTGTGAGTTCGAGACCAGCCTGGGCTACATAGTGAGTTCCAGGTCAGTCTCAACTACATAGTGAGACTCTGTCTCAAAAAAACAAAACAAAACAAAACAAAAAAGATATAAATAAGATTGTAAGAACTATTTCTGTTTAAGCATATGCCACAAGAACATCTCTTTTTCTTTTAAACTGTATGTCATCTTCCCCACCAGAATACAATATCTCCTCCCTTTTTAAACTGAGTGACAGTATCTTCCCCACTGATAGTTTCGAATGCCTCTGTAAATGCAATATGGACTCAAATTAACTTTAAAATGTACACCTCAAGGTCCACCTCTTCTTTGAATTTGATTGCCTTTTGTATAAGTGCCTATCAAGTATGAAATCTTTTAACTCCTTACAGATACTAATATCTATCCTAAATCCATGTCTAGCTTATCCTTCCTCCTCTCTGCAAATGCCAGCAAAATTAACTCACTTGCTCAAAATTAATGCCGTCCTTAACTCCACTTTATTCTTGTAATAGTCCACCAACAAATCTTGGTATCTATTTTTACTACCAGACCAGCTACATTCCAGTTTCAATTAACATCATCTTCTGCACAGACATCAGCAGTCACTTCAGTCTCTGTTTTTACACTGCACTGATGACAGTTGTTTCTAAAATGTGAATTTGATTGTTTTTCAGCTCTTCTTTAAATCTACTAGAAAATTCCTATTAAATAAATGTCCCAAATCATTTCTTGCTTCTTTATAAATACTTCCAGGCAAAGTCTCTAACTTCTGCCTCTCAAACTCTCCCCCTAGTTGTCACCATTTGAGATGCACTGCCTGGCTCTTCCAAAACCCTATGGAGCTCTTCCAAGAACCCACCAGCAGATCCCCACATACTATGTACCCATCGTGTATAATGTCCCAGCCAGCCTCACAGCTGAAAGGATCAAAATATCATGTCACCGAGCTCTCAGGCTTATTTGCATCTCTTCACATGGATCTTTCTCGTCCACCTTATTCAAAAAATCAAATATCCACATAGCCTGCCTCATCCTGTTCCCAGACATCATTCTGTGCTCCCACTCTGCTTAACTGTCTTTCCTGCATTTTCAACTACCTGGCATTGAATACCATATTCTGTTACTCTGGTTCTTAAAATCCTGACTTCTTTAAAGATAGCCAGCCTCCTATACAGTATTTGGTTGTAGTTTAAATGATATAATCACAAAATCATCACCGTTTTTAAAATGCTGCTCTATGCATAAAAACACCTTATTAGGAGTTAAATTTTATTTTTCACATGTTTATGGTGGTAAATTTCCTACCAATCTCACAAATATATATAGATGAATCAATCCAACACAGTATTAAAATTGCATTTTAATAATATATATGTTACCAAGCAAAGCTAGAGCAGAAAACTTTTAAGACTGGGTCGGTAACAATTGCAGAATTCTCCAAAGGGGAGTGAATTTTCCAGTTGGATGCCTTTTATGCAACTTACTTTTTACAGAGAAGCTAAATCCTCTTCAATGCAGACCAAAAAGAAGTTATCCCTAAAACTCTACATGTGAGCCAAGTCACACAGTTTCATGATACTATAACAAAGAGTAAGAAACTCTGATGAATTTCCTTTTTATATTCGAGGATGCTGTGATATTTGAAGAATTTAAGTAACTTAAAATAGGTATGTTTTTAAAAAATCTTTTTACTATTGACTGACCATATAAATAAGCATTATAACAAATGTCCTAAAATAGATCTTGGTAAAGCTTTTTTTCCTTCAGTTTAAGAACCTGTGAATAAATACTAGCTCTTAGAGATGAATTTTTAAGAATAAAAGGAAAAAGGAAAGTGATTGTAAAACTTCATGCAGTCTTCCTCCTCAAGTTTGCTCATTCTGTTTTCTTTCCTAACTTTTAGACATTAAGAAGCAGTTCAAAAAATATTTCCCCCAAAGAGTTCTTCCTCCTTGAACTTGCCAACATCATCAAACAAGACCAGTCCCCACACATGACTTCCAGCTCTGACTTCGAGCTCGGAGAGCCTTCTAAATGCCACAAATCCTATTTTCAAGTTGTTTCTGTTAATTTACTTTATTTTTGCACTCATCTTAATAAACCAGGGCTGACTGACATTCAATTAGAAGGTCAATTATAGGGACTCATCTCTGCCTTGATTCTCTCTCAAAGAACCTTCCCCATCCTTAGAGCTTCAATGACTCAAGGCAAAAATACTCACTTTTTTTAGCTGTAAGAATTTTTAGGTGGTCTAATTCTCATTCCCGTCAATGCCTAAGTAAAGGCTAATTAGGAGACAGTCCCAGGAGAAAGGCAAATGGAAGGGTAAAAGCGTTATCACTGGAAAACTGACCAAACTTCAGGTTACATCTGTGCCCCAAACAGGCTTATAAGAGCCTTAACAGAGCGAGCCTTCCCTACACTTTCACAAGCAGGGAGGATAATTTCAAGCCTGACTCCAAGTAGTAGGAACTAAGCTCTTAATCTCTGTAAAGAAAAGCAGAAATCCCCTATCCTATTAAAGAAAGCTAGAAGGGAGTGAGGAGAGAGACTAGAGGGGGTGGGTATCAATTTCTTCCTCCAAAATTATTAACCAAGAAATATTTCTGGTGAAAAGTGCAAGTTCCAGAATGACGCCTTTTGGAAGCTCTTTTTCATATAAATATGAAATCAAGGAAATAGACGCTTCACTCTAGAAGGACCTGCCTTAACATTAGGGTGTCTCAACAAACATCAAACCAGTTTCCTAGGGAGGTGGGGTAGATTCAAGCACAACAAATGGTACAACCATCATCTAATTAAGTAGGGCATAAATTTGAATGATTTGCTTGACATCTTTTCTTCCGTGGGGCTCTCTTTACTAAATCAATCATAGCAATTTACCTCGTATTTACATTTCACTTCCCCCTTCCCGGTCTCTATCCATGCATCATCCTTCTCCTTGGCCACACATCAACACACATCACCATTACCTCTCAGCACTATTTCTCTAAGCTGCAGCCAGTATCATTTCAAAATCACAAATACATTCAGGACATCACCTGTTACTCTCACCACTGGCTTTCCTTCTCATGGCCATCAGCACCTTGTACATAAGCCAAGGTCTTTCATGGATAGCCTCCCACCTAACACTCAGCCTCATTGTGCACAATAATGCACTTTACTGCCCACCAACCGTCTGGGCCTGCCCGGAACGTACTGTAGTCACCAAACCCACGCTGGGTGGGGTAAGTACTCTGAACATGCTCAGTGCTCTCACTCATACTCATTTTTCAGATTTCAGCTCAGTCACTACTTCCTCAGAAAAGCATCCCTACCACACAGTCTACTCAGAATAGTCTATTATACAGCACAGTGGCTTCACTCATTGACCATTCTTTGACGTGTATATGCTCAGAACTGCATACTTATCGTTAATTAATTATTACCCATTTCTCTATAAGACTACAGTTTCCACCATGGAATAGAACATAATTTCCAAATGTTATTATGTCTAGTGCTTATTATATGTGCACAGTATCCAACCCAAAGAGTCTCCGAATGAGTCAATGGCAGAATCATCACATGTTAACTTTGCTACTGTTATTACATAACCTGGCAGCATGTGTTTCTTGAAGGTAGATGGTTTATATTGTTCTTACACGAATTCTTGATATTATTTATGACAATGTTTCATGTTGTATAGCTATCTATTAATTACCATTCTTCATTCTATAAGCGTTAAATAGGAAATACTATGAAATTTTAAAAAACAGGATAACAGAGTCATTTGTTGAAAACAATGTCTTACCTATCTTTGACATTTGTGTTCGAGTATATTGCTCCCAAATCGCTTTTAGAAGATTTCCAAATTCTGTCACCTATTTTTATACCAAGTGTTTTAAAACCAAATTTTAAAAAATATCAACTATTTCTATTAGAATATATACCAGTGATGACTCGTGTAAATACAAATTTTATTAAAACCTATATTCAATACAAAAGTCACATTCGCTTTTTACTTGTAGGGAGGTATGAAATAGTATTATGGCCTAAAGAGGACTCACTTCATTTGTCTTGTTCTTTGTCAATTAAGGAGGAAGGCAGGGTAAAAAAAAAATCACGATCTGGCTACCCTAACAAGCTTCATATTAGGGTATCGAAATAAAAATAGAAATGAAAAATTTCCAATAAAACAATGAAAGTTGAGGTGTACTTCCATGTCAATACAGTCCACTCCTGAGACATTAAATGTACCTGTGAGCTTTCATAATAAAATATGGTATTTAGTGAGTTTGTCTGCTAGGTAAATATCAGCCTGAGGCCTAAACCTTATCAATGGTTATCAAAGAAAATTAGTGTTAGATTAACATACCACTAATAGAAAATAACGCTGAAAAAAAATGTCATGCAGCATCTACATAGTATAGCATTGAGTGAATAATCACAGCAAAGCCTCACAGTGCCAAAATATTTTCAAAGAAAGGTTACTTTCTAGAATCACTGTCCACAAGCAAAGTTGGCCTTTGGGTCAGCTTCTGGGTTAACTCAAAACTGCCACTGGCCCCTAGGCCACAGAGTAAAATTAGCATCAACCCTTTTTTTGCTTGCTGTCTCTACCACAGATTCAATTTCTATCTCCTCAATTATTAACTGAACAACAAGTTGGCTCTCTTGGTCCTTCTTTTGTTTCATTTTTGTAGTATTTATTCCAAAAAACTCCAAATCACATCAAGGTAGCTATGCATTTGCCTCTCTTCCTGAATACTGGGCCACTGGAAAAGTCACAGTATCTTCCTAGGGCTGTGCTGCTGTAGACTCAATGCATCTAGCCCAGTGTGAGAACCACCAAGGGGGATCATCTGTCCAGACATCTTCAGCCAGCTTCTCTTCCCCAGCAAGCAGTTGCTCTTAGCTGGCACCACCCTGACAAACCCTTAACTTCTCATTACCTGTTATCTGGAATAGGAACACGGTACTAGGCTTCAATGAGAACAGAAGTGTGTGCAGCTATTTCTGCAGACTAATAATGTTCTCCAGTCTATGAACTTAGTTATGATGTCAAGACCTTATTATATATCCCTGGTCTCAGGGCAAAGCCATTTCTTCTGCTTATCAAATATGCTATTATTCCAATTTTCTGATATATTTTCATTCTATCTTGATAGCTTTTATTGTAACCTTATTCTATCTTATTTTTACCTAAATTTAATATTCTTTAAGTTGTTCCTATATTTAAAAAAGAAAGTCCTGGCAGCCTCCTCTAGCACAAACTAGCTTATTCCTGCTCACAATCTTTATACATCATCTCTCTTTCCTAAAACCTGTTTATCTTTCAAATCACTAAAATCTAAGTTTCTTCCAGTCATTTCAAAGGAACTGCTATCACTGTCATCAGCAGAGTCTCCAGATGTATTTATTTAGGGAGGTAAACAATCACTTGTTTGTGAAATTGTGTACCTTTCAGCTTCCAGGATAATAATCTTCCTCTCATCTCCTATGGTATTTCTCAGCTGATCCTTTTAAAATCTTTATAATCACTTTGCACATGTAAACTTTTGCTCTTTTAAAAATTACTTTAGCCAGAAAGGGATTTAGCTCAGTGGTTCCACCACCTGTCTCGCAAGCGCAAGGTCTCGAGTTTGATTTTTGCTACAAAAAAACAAATTACTTTAGACTTTTCTTCACTTGTCTACTCTTACTCCTGGGGCCAGACTGACAATGTCACTTCTGCCAGGACAGTGCCCTGAACCCTTAAGGCCAAGGTCTAAATCTGAACTTCTAGTATTTTTCTCCAACCTTCTCCACCACTTACATTAGCAACCAGTCTCAGCTTTCTATTCTAAAGTTTTTCTAGTGACTACATCTATCTTTACCTAACATACACTATTTAATTCCAACCTGGTTTAATTTAATCCCTTGTACAGTTGAAAATAATGGAGTACTAACTTAGTGTACAAAAATTGAGGGAACTGCATACCTACTGGTAAAAAAAAAAAAACAGTACAATGAAGCAACTAAATGCAAAAATATATGTGTATAACAAAAAATAAGAGAACATGGAAGTAACACAGAGGAATGCTCCCTGCAACTGTCAACAGAACATTTCTCAGAGAAATGACCTCTGGGGCCGGGGATTTAGCTCAGCGGTTAGGTGGCCTGCCTTTCAAGCGCAAGGACCCAAGTTCAATCCCCGGTACCAAAAAAAAAGAAAGAAAAAAGAAATTACCTCTGATTTGGGTGTGAAGGTCACATGAGATTTGTTCCGGCAAATAAAGGAGAAGAGAACAGTTATTTCAGGTAAAGGAAATACAAGTACAAAGAGCTAAAACTCTGAGGCGCCAGGGTGTTTGAAGGCCTGTACACACTCGGTTTCCCCCTTGTAAAGTGCAGCAGGGTGGGCAGATGACAAATGATGCAACTAAACAGAATGGCAGGAGTGAATAGTTGTTGTCGTCACAAATTCAGTTAATAAAGGTTAAGTGTAATAAACTGATGTGCAAGTATACAAGGATGATATTTGATTAACTCGGAAAATAATTTATTTCTAAATGTGAAATTTTTATGTGATGAATGAAAATGTTTAAGGTTAGAGACAGAAATATAAAAAGTATAAATTGACATTATATAAAACATTATTCCTTGGGTCAAAAATCATGGATGTTATTCTCTTTCTCTCTCTCTTTTTTTTTTATTATAATTTTTCAGAATCAAGACTTTCCCAAAAAAAGCAGTGACTAAGATTTCTGCAGTTTATATTGCAAGGAAACAATTTGATTTTAGGGTGAAACAAATTCCCTTTTAATATATGCAATAAGTTAGATGGTATACAGCTTAGTATCCAATTGATAAAGCTTCTATTGCAATATTGAAAAGTAAATAAGACTTATTTCCTGATACAAACCACACCATAAATGATGGTTACTTTTCTAGGCTAACAAGAGCTGATGAAACACAAACACAAACAAAAATTAGATATCATATTCAAGGAAGATAGAAAACTTTCTAGTGAATAAGCAATACATAATTAGTCATAGATTGGATGCTGGAGGAAAAATCAAAGGCATTGTATCTACACACAAATGCAAATATATGTATATACCTAATGGTGATAATGTGTAATATATAAATATCTTGCTACAAAGAAGCTTTGAGAGAACATAAAATGATACTACAGGTAAAACTTTTAAAAAGTGAATTCATTAAAAATAAAGAAAAAGAAAAACTATGGTAGGAAATGAGAGACAATACTAAGAGTAAAGTAACATGTATTTTCTGTGGTAAAATCTTTGCTGTAGATCAGCCTCTTACATTTCTAACTTTCTAGAGTCATTGGGAGACCAACTACAAAATCCACAATATGAATATAAATGTAAACAATGTGGCAAGTTTCATAAGCCTGTTTCCTGATATTTTCTCAGAAAAACCCTCAAGGCACATTTTGTAAGAATAATTTGATGTGAAGGACAGTGTCAAATGAAAAGAGCTCAAGTATATAGTTCTTTCCAGGAATGACTGAGTCAATGATTATTTTACTATCTAAAGAAAGAGGCAGACCAATCTGATATTAATAATAGGCACTTACCAGACACTAGAATGTGTGCTGAGAAGACATAAATTGTCTTCTTCAGCATTATTAGCTTACTGAGAAGTAGATCCATAAACTCTTAGTTATAATTCTGAAACCCAAACACATGGTAAAAACCAAAAGCTATTTTCATTGCTATGGCTTCTTTTTTCCATAAGTTTTGCACTAAAGCCCATTTGATGACAAATACTGACCTGAACTGAATGAGACTATTTATAGTCTTCATTTATTTCCCAGAGAGTAACTTTAAAAAAATTAAGTGCTTTTTTTGCAAAAGTTATAGGTTACCACTCTAACCTATGGAAATTATTAAATATGTACCAATGTGTTCCACATTACCTTTCCAAAATTCCAGGAATTCTGAAATCAGAAAATCACTTGGCCCAAGAGCTTCATAAAAAAAAATTCAAATCGTAGTTTTATATGAATGTTACAAATTACTGAATACCTAAAATGTGCTTGAGGTTGGATTTGAATTGAAATAAAACTTCAGATCATTGACACAGAGTTGTTCAAACTGCAGTCCTTAACATGAATAGGTGACTGTGTTACCACTAAGTATATTGCAGTGTTTCATCAGTAAACAAGGGCTCTGTAGCACTAAAGATTTCTAGGGAAGGGGAGAACCATAAAGAGAATATATATCCAAAGGCTACACAGTTCACCTTGGTACAAGGGGAAGTTGCGAGTGTTCAAAGGCAAATAAAAGATGCTTCCAAGAAAGACAGGTTGACTCTTCTTCCACACACAAAGTTTAGTGGCATTGTGAAGGAGTTGCCAGTATAATGTAGTTTAGAAATAGGCTACGAGGCTCTATCCAGCTATAACTTTTCTATAAAACAATTCTGAGGAGTCTTCTGAACTGAAGTTCATACCCATACGCTCTCTCTTTATTAGAAGTATAAACAGAAAAGAAAATTCACTGCAAACTCCACAGGCAAAGACAAATCTAAAAGCTATATACAGTAAACAAAGAAACAGACAAAACCTTACATTCTCACATCACACTTGAACAAATTCTAAATATGCCAACTGAAAGTTTTTCTTCTTCCCTGGAGTTCCTGCATTGGTTTTAAGCAGAATGTGTAGGACGGAGATTGCTATTCACTTGAATAAATTATTGGATCAATTTCATATATTTTATAACACAGATATAGAATGTTTATTATGTGCATTTTAATTTACTTTGAACACTATATTTCATTTTAGTTATTATTGCATGTTTTGCTATGCCAGCAGCTGGTATCTGTTAAGAAGCCAAGTTCCTATATTTGTGGAGTTCTAATTTTACAAAATAAATACCTAAAATGGTGACTTGTAAGTTTACCTACAAATGCTTTGCTATCTATCAGATAACATGGAGTTTTAAATTGAGTGACATAATTTATCAAAAAACATCTATAAATGAAGTTTACTATCCACCTAGAGTATATTACAGTTCTCACTAGAGTTAATCTTAAGGTCAACAAAGGTTGCAGCTTTGGTGGTGAAAACTCAAGACAGTAGAGAGAATTGTGATGCGATTAAATTCTATGGAGAATAATCCTAAAACTCACATGGAACCAGAAATGAGCCAGAAGTGCAAAAGCAGTCTTGAGAAACAAGAGCAATGCACGAAGTATCACAATACCTGACATCAAGATAAACTACAAAGCAACAATGATTAGAAACTGCATGTATTTTTTTGTCTCTGGATTTGTTCATAGAGTGTATTATATTTATTGGTTTGAATATGTTGAACCAACCCTTGTATCCCTGGGATGAATTCAACTTGATCATGGTATAAAATCCTCTTGATGATTTGCTGCATTCTATTTGCCAGAATATTATTGGAAATTTTTGCATGTATGTTCATTAAGGATAGGCATTTAGTCAACTTTTGGGGGTGGGTCCTTCTCCGGCTTTGGTATCATCAAGATACTTGCTCCCAGGAATGCTTCTGGGAGTATTCTTCTCTTTCTATTTCATCTCAATAATGCAGAGAAAGAATCTGACAAAGTTCAACACCCATTCACTAAGGAAAATGGGAATGATGGTCTTTATCTCAATCTGATGAAAGCCATCTACGACAAACCAACAACCAATTACCAAACTAAATGGGAAAAAAATAAATAAAAGCTTTCACTCTAAAACCAAGAACAAGACAAGGATGTCCACTGTCACTGTTCTTATTTAATATGGAAACATTAACCAGAGCAATTATACAAGATAAACAAAAGGAATAAGAAAAGGAAAGGAAGAAGTTAAATTATCATTATCTGTAGATGACATGATATTCTACATAGAAGACCTCAAAAACCCCACCACAAGACTTGTGGGTTTAATAACCAAATTCAGTAGCATAGCTGGACATAAAATCAACACTCAAAAAATCAATAGCATTTCAGTTCAATATCTGTCTCTTCTAATAGGGTATCAGTTCCATGAGAACAGAGATCATTTGTAATAAATTGTATAAGTAAATGTGAGTGATGGTTCATGTGCATCAATAATGAGCCAGGAGTAGTTTTATGTACTTTAAGTGCATTAACTTGTTTAATTACCCTGAGTCCTAAATAGGGATTATCATTATTATCTGCACTTAGGCTACAAGGAAATACAAAGAAGTTAATTAAGAACACCAAAGTTCAACAGCTGGCCAGCGTGAGGGCCATTTTTTCAACCCAGGTAGCAGTTCTCAGCTAAGGTGTTTGCACTATTAACTGCTGATACCTGGCTCAGTTAAGACCAGGCCAAGAATCAGACTTCTGTTTTAAAAATCACTCATTAGGCTGGGGATTTAGCTCAGTGGTAACCACCTGCCTCACAAGAACTAGGTTCTGAGTTTGATCACCAGTACCAAAATAAATCAATCAATCAATCAATCAATCAATCACTCATTAATAACACAATGAATATGGGGAAATTAGTTCTCAGTTTTCTTTTGGAAAAAAATACCCAATAAAATGAACTGGTGATAAAGTTAATGAGTCATAAAAACATTCAATTCTCTGTATCATATTTGCTTCCCTGCTTTTATCCAATAAATATTTGTGAAATAAATTAAGGTAAAAATTACTGTGAAAACATATGCAGTAAATCCTCACTTCTTTATTTTTTGTTACCTTGTTTGCTTATATATTTTAACATACTGCCAAAATGCATATAACTAACTCTTTTGAGAAGCGTGTTAAAAGTACAAATTGACTTTCCAGTAAAAATAAAGTGTTTGACTTTGTGACCTTTCATCAGACAGATGATTTTTTTAACATAACAATAACAGTACAGCACTGAAAGAAAAATTATGTAAACTGGACTTCATCAAAGTTAGAAGTTTCAAACAATAAACTGAACAGACAGACCACAGAAAAGAGAACTTCCTTGCAAACTGATCAGTAATTTGTGCTGAGGATATAGATTTTTTTAAAAAACCCTTACAATCTCATGAGAAAATGACAACAAAATTTTTAATAATTTCAGATTTTAACAGATATTTCTCCAAAAAACATATAAAATCTTCCTTATGTACATGAAAAGTGGTTCAACATCATGAGCCTTCAGAGAAAGGCAA
Source organism: Fukomys damarensis (assembly GCF_012274545.1). Classification (NCBI taxonomy): domain Eukaryota; kingdom Metazoa; phylum Chordata; class Mammalia; order Rodentia; family Bathyergidae; genus Fukomys; species Fukomys damarensis. The sequence goes on along the minus strand of NW_022900944.1, from coordinate 2,414,555 downwards.
GCTACTATTTCAGGGAGCTACCACCTCACCCTCATTTTCACAGTTAAAGCTTTTTTAAAATAGGCAAACCATTATAAGAATTAGTAGAGACATGGAAAAATAGACACTGCATGCATTACAGGAGGGAATGAAACATGGTACAGATATTTTGATAAACAATTTGGCAATTCCTCAAAATACTGAACATAAGCTTAGCACAGTACCAAGCAATTCCACTCCAAAAGAACTGCAGACATAAGGCGCTCAAAAAATTTGCTCACTGATGTCTGCAAAATTATTTATAATGGCCTAAAATTACAGCCCAAATGTCCATCAGAAGAAGAATGAGTAAACAAACTTCACTATGCACTAAATGATATAATATTTAACAATGAAAGGGAATAAAGTATTGATAAAAGCTACAGTAGGAAAGGATCTTGAAAACATTGTACTAATATATAGAAGCCATTCACAACAGATCACATATTTTTATGATTTTGTTTACATTAAAAGTCCAGAGTTAGCAAAGCCCTGAGGGAATAAAATGTTTAGTGGTTGCCAGGGACTGGAGGGTAAATTGAGTGGGAAGTGACAGCCAATGAGTGTGGGTTTTCTTTGGAGGCTACAAATGTGTTTTAAAATTCAGATAGTCAGGATAGTTCCACAGTGTTGTGAATACACTAAAAATTACTGAACGGCATGCCTTAGCGGAGTGAATTTTACGGTATGTGGATTATCTCAATATGTATTAAAAGTGTAAATGAGATGAGTTGTAGCTGCAACCTTGTAGCAGCTACACCTGTGAGTACGTATTCAGTCAGGTTTTCTGTTTCTGCTATTATAAAAATAATAGTTAAGATATTTTAAAATTTGTCCTAGGGTTTAAATTGTAATCACAATGAAATGCTATGCTTTGCAAAACTGAAAATGCTATCATTTTGTACTTATACATGTATGTACTCACACTCACACATATATTCTACATGTAATGTATGGATTAAATAAACTTTACATATGTAAATATATAAAATCTATTTTGGTTTGATACTTTTATTCCACCTAATAAATTTACATTGTGAAAAATGTATTGATGCATTTCTTAAATTTATATTTTCATGTTTCTCAACTGAGTTAACAGACAATGTCATTTTGTAATGGGATAAGAATACAATTTATTATTTAACCCCAAAGTACTGGATTTGACCATATAATCATCAGCATTTTAAATGTGATTACAGGTTGAAAAGACAACAAACTGCTTTGAAAGACAAAACGCTCAATGACTGGCACAGAGATGGAAAGGTCGCAAATAGGGTTAGGTCCAGGGGAAGCCTAGGGGCCTGGAAGTGTGGGGTCAACATAGGAAGGGCATAGGCAATTGAGAGAGCACAAACCCTAGGGCTGGGGATTTAGTTCAATGGTTCCACCTGCCTCATAAGCACAGGACCAGAGTTCAATACCCGGTACCGCCCCCCAAGAAAGGGTGAGCACAAACCCTAAATTGGCTCACTTCACAATTTTTTTTTTTCCACAATTCTTAATACAGCGAAGTGTCCCCAGAGTTGTTATGGAACAGTGTTCTGTGATACTACAGGATGTAGGAATTTGAGCTAAATCAGTTCTCAGTGACATATCCCAAGGGTCCTGTTCTTAGCTGAGTGATTACTTAGTTTTTTCACTAAAATAAAATCTATACAGCTCGCAAAAACGGGATGAGCAATCACTTGTTATCCAACTATAAGATGTAACTAGTTTGAAATGCCAAAATAGAAATGAATCAGTACAAGAAATGACTTTGGGAATTCTGATTAACTTCATGATACTACTTAATTGCTTTACCACATTCATGTAATTGCCACTTTTAAGGATGTCAGGCAGCTCAGCCCTGCTACAAGTGAGTACCTATTAAATGAAGTATATTTCTTTTAACTTCACTTCCTAATGGGGTAATTGAAAACCTAGAAAACACTAGTTTGCCAACTGTGAATGCCTACTCTTTTTTTTCATCCTTCTCCTTCATCTGACCAATTTCTACATTTCTGAATGCTGACTATTCTTAACTTTGTCAAATATAATGCCATAATTTCTATGCATGCAAAAGAAAGCAAATACAGGTCAACATCTACTTCATGTTTTCAAATAAAAATTGTGTACGAAGCACACTACTCTCTTGAATCTTGCTTTATTCACATTAAAGTGGCAATATATCCATCAGTATTTATAGAAACAGTCTACCTTAACAATTGCATTTCCATGTTTCTTAGGACTTAATGTCGATGATCTTTTAGATAAATTCAAAACTCTGCCAATTTAAATAGTACTGCAAATGAATATTTGAGTATATTTTATTTTGTGTGTGTCTCAGCATATATGTACAATAAATTCCCCAAGGATACAGAGCATTATTTACATTCAAACACATCCCCAACATTCTGAAGTACTTACATGAATACACGATATAGCAGTGAAACTCCATTTCTCCCAGGCAGTGTTAGCCTAGAGTAGGCAAAGCAATGATAACCTATCTCAGTCTACCTTAGTGAACCTGGTCCAGAGGTGTGGAGGAAATCAAATCGCATCAAATGTGTCAGTAATTAGTCATGTTGTCTCTTAATTAACCATGCAGGATCCATCACTTTCACAGACAGTATTGTGCCCCACATTGCACTTGTGACACTTTGCCTCTACACATAATGTTGACTATGTTTACAGGGCTCTGTCTTCACTACTCCTGATAGTACCCCATGGATTTTCCTGACATTTCTATGCTACAATGTGACCTTAGTTATTTTATCCTGTAAAGTATCTTATTACTTTTCTCATTACTGAGACAAACTACTTCACACTAAGTTAAAGGAGGAAAGATTTATTTGGGCTCAGAGTTTATAGAGGTTTCAGTTCATAATCTGTGGGCTCTAAGGCAGGGTAGCACAGCAAAGGGGCATCACAGAGGAGAAACAGTCCATGGCAGCGCAGACAGGAGGGAAGAAGCAGCAGGCAGCAGTAGCAAGCCTTCCTTTCCCTTTTTTTTTTTCTCTCATTGAGCCTCCCTTTCCCTTTTATCCCACCCACGCTACAATGCAAATCTCTTGGGTGGTGCAACCCACACCCAGTTTAGACCTTCCCATTATCCACACCCAGAGCTATGCTAACCCAATTTAGCTATCACACCCTCAATCCCAGCGTCACAAACCCTAGATCCAGCCACCTCTGAAAAGCCTTGTCTATGACTGCATGAGGCTTTGGGAGGACATGGAGACACAAACCATAACATGGAAAGTACTTCTTTCACATTCAGTATATTTCATACAGTCAGTGATATAAATAATTTATTTTTCTTGCTTTCAGTCTTGCACTTTGAACTGGTAAACAATATACAAGACTAAAGAATTTCTTGTTCTATATTCTCTGACTCTGGAATGCTGTCAAAGCTGGGCTTGTGAACAGCCTAAGCTTTCCCATTAATTCTTCTGAGTGGATGATCTGCCAATGCACACACCCCACTCAGTTTTATTTTAGTAATTATCCTTTTAACCATCCATATTTTCCTTTCTCTCAGTATCATTGATGAGAGCTTTTCCTTAAAACTGTGATCTTTATGAGACTTTAAATTTTTAAAAATATTTTACTTTGTAAGAGTCAATAGCAATGCATGCAAGATATTCACAAAATAAATTATCTTTTTATTATCTATGTTAATTGCATTATTCCATATATTATAAGTTTTACATAGATATTTCAAGGGGCTTCAAGAGATAATAGTTCAACTTTTTGTAATTGTGCCTAGTGCTGGGATTTTAGGCTACTTTCAGTGAAAGAAGCAAAAGTGGTTTTACTTTTCAACCTTTGTTTTATAATGTGATTCCTCCCATTTTGATTAATGTTTGATTTTTTTCCCTATTTCAAATAATGTTACAAAAATGGATAGTAGTTTGTTCTCCTGTTACCAATTGGTTTGTTCATGCTTGAGTAAAATAGATAAAAGGTAAAATCACTTTATTTAAGTTGCTGAAAGGTCAACACTACAGTAATGAAGTTCTTTATTTAAAATTCAACAAGAACTGGAACTGACTGAACCTTTACTTAGCTTTTTTTCTGCTCTCCAAAACTTTATTATAGATCCTGACTTCTCCTAGGTGATAATAATCTGTAATATGTTATGTAATATGTTACAACAGTTTGGTTACAATTATCTCCTGCCTTGACTCAATAAAAATTACTTATATGCTCGTCTTATGTGCTACTTAAGTGCTATATTTTTGTTCACTGGAGTTCAGGTATAGGCTTTACCTCTATAATAAGATTCTCTGAAGTAGGGTAAATGACATCTCTCAATAAAGTGTCTTGTGGTAGAGGCTTAAACATTCTTTCTTTTTGGGGGAGGGGAGTGTTTTGTTTTGTTTGGGGGGTTTTTTGTTTTTGTTTTTGTTTTTGTTTTGAGATAGGGTCTCATTATGTAGTTGAGACTGACCTAGAACTCACTATGTAGCCCGGGCTAGTCTTGAACACACAGCAATCCTCCTGTCTCAGCCTCCCGAGTGCTGGGATTACAGCCATGCACCACCATGCCTGGCTTAAACATTCTTTCTTACAAATGATGAATAAGATTATTAGGTTATATAAACACACTTATCACTCAGACTGGCATCCAAAGAAGTAATAATTAATACTTTCACCAGATTTATCAAATTTTTTGTAACTATGGAATGTATGACACTCTAGGCCTGATATTTCTTAAAAATATGATATAGTACAAGCTTCCTACGATATATACATTTAGCACTTTAGTTCTACTTTTCAATAATCAAATATAATAACATCTTGCTACTGAAGTAAATGTTCTTACATAAAATAATGATTTAAGTCAAAAGGCAAAATTTCCTAAAATATTTCACTAATAATATCAATACATGTAATTAAACACTTCAAAAAGATATCAAGTTCTTAAAGATTCATTTTAAAAGTCATTTAGACTTCAATGAGCAAACCCAGTACCATGTTTCATTGTATTATTCTTCTGCTTCACAGAAATTCTATTGAAAACTCTTGTGCATAAGAAAAAATCTTTGATATGCTTTTCTACAAATCCAGGGAAGTCCTAACATATAAAATAGTTTCTATAAATACAAATAATCAAAAATGAAGTAAGACTTTGGTTTTAGTAAGACTTCATTTTGAAAATAAAATTACTTACAACATTTTAGTGTTATTACTTGTAAGAATAATTCCATCTAAATCTAAGTGTATAATTTAATGCAAAAAACTGAAATAATGTATGTAAAATGCAGTACATAATATGCATGCAGTAAGTGCTACCTATACTATTATAACTGTATCTTATATATTATAGACCTTGTGCTGATCTAGCTATGAAACACATTTCTAGTGCCAAGGAATGAGTAGAGTAAATATATAAGGGGCAGAGGAGACTTCTATTGGCAAGAATGAATATTTTCAGTTAGAAGTCCTGAGTTTGAGCACTGGTGCTGCTTACTTAACATTTTGCAGGTCTTACACAAATCATTTTAGCTATTTATGTTTAAAAGTTTTAAAAATATTAAAATGTTTACATTTCTTCATATATGGATGGATTATGCACTTAATCACTACCTCTATCACTTCATGAGATTGAAAGGAACAAGAACAATGCTTTTCCCCTTTTTTTAAATAACTTTAAAAAACATGTTTGATTCTATTTTTTGTTATAAATATCTGTCACTAGTATACCAATAAAATATGTGGATATATTTTGAATGATAATGGAAACAAATACTGTATACATAAAATATATTTTAAAGAAAATAATCATCCTGATCTTAATTCATTAAATTTAGAAATTGAAATCATTTGTAATTTTAATGTATTAGCAACTTGATTAATTTTATCAAAATATATAACTGATGGAATCTGTTAAGTTTATCTTTCATTACACTGAAAATGTAATAAAAATCAGTTATAGATTACTTTTTATTATCACTTAACAATGAATAATTAAAAAATAAAACTATGGGGAGGAAGTCTAAATGTAATATTAGACAAATATAAAATAGCAAAATTATACTTTATAAGGAAGATAAATTTTATAAAATAACATGGCTATTAAAAGGAACTAATGTGGAAAGAAGTACAATAATTTGCAGATAGAAGTTTCTTTCAATTAAGGATTGCAAACGGTAATAATCTTCAAGTCAAAATAAATGTTTATTGAGAGTGCATACAATTGCAGAAAACAGTAATAATCCTTTGCAGTTTGACTCCAGAGAAACAGAATAAACTAACAGTAAAAATCTATTATTCAGTGCTGATACTTGAAAATAATTTATGTTCAATTAAACTTTATCTATAATTATTTTACTTTTTTATGAGATGTCATTTTTCAGCCTTGTGCAAAGTATTTATATTCTTCCAGTTGAAATATCACTAAGGAGCTCTGTTATATTATCAATGAATTATGATGCCCAAATCAGCCGTAGATAGATCAGGAAGTTTTAGCCTCTTCGAAAAAAGTTCTCTAGAATTTCTGGAAGGATATTATTTCTCGAGATTAGTCAACCTTATTTTGATCACTAGACTTTTTTTGCTAAAATTATATAATGCTGTATATCATTAATGAAGAACCATTACTCAAATAAAATTAGTAAAGATAATCAGTTTTAAACATTTTGTCTAAAATCAAGTATAGATAACACTAATGGAAAATAATTGGGAAAAAATATTATGAAAAACTAGAAGTACAGATGGCCATTAACATTCCATTAAATACAATATGTGAGTGGTCTTCATTAAAACAAAAACAGAGTTGAATAATTAGGCACTGATGTGTTATAAAACCTGAAAAAAAAAAACCTTAAAAACACAGTGAAAGATCAGTGGATTTTCTGCTTACTCACTCAGTAACCATGTAGAACCAAGCAGACATCACATCTTTAGTGTCCTAACTTCCTAACATTTGAAAATATGGTAAGTGAAGAAAATATTCTTGTTTCATTGAGCTACAAGTGGTAATACTTCTAATATGACTAATATTTCTGCAACACTACCCAGCAAATGACAACTCACTCATTCAAAATAACCAACATTCAAAGATAGAAACACACCTGCATGAACAGATACTCAGCTAGTTTTATTCTCATTCATGTTTACTCAAACTTTTGATCAAGTAATTTTCCCTCTTTCTGATTGGACCAAGACATAGACATGCTAATGTTTCTCCTTTGGATGTTAGATATATTTCCAATTATAAATTGAATTATTAATTCAATTGTGCTTACTCATTTGAGGACCTAGTGAATATGTATTAATTGTCAAATGGTGGATGCCATCTTAAACAATAAAAATTCAACTATCGCTTAAATTTTGAAGCCGTGAGTTACATGACATATCTAAAAATGTGTCTAATTCATGGCATCAACCCTCTACTATCATCTATTAATTGATATAAACAAAGCTATACATGTCCATTAACCAAACCTTTTCATGGGAAAAGGAAGAAAAATATTTCCCATTTTGACAAAAATATAGTAGTATAAAACAAGAGCAGTCCAAAGTTTGACTTTAAATTATCTAAATATATCTTGTAGGTTTCTTTTGGAGTTTACCATAAATCAAGAATAAGAGCCAAACAATTTGCTTCCAGAAATTATGTAATTATGTAAATAAAACAGTAAAAATTGATTGTTGAAGAGAATTCAAAAAGTAAATTGAAGGGTCCAGGATTTAGCTCCTGTGGCAATGCACCTGCCTTGCAAGCGCAAGGTCCTGAATTCGATTCCTGATACCACAAATAAAATAAAATGTAAATTGAAAATAAAGCAAATCCTTTATGGATTTTTAAATCTATTCTCAATTTTTGTGTTTGTACAGTTTTGCTTTACGGCTTACATATGTGTCATTTCTCCTCGTGTTCTTCTTTGGATACATGTTGTTTCCTCCTCATTCACTTCTTCACATTCAGCCATTATATTCTGCTTCATTACATTCTTCTATGGTTTCTCTTTGTCTTCTGCTCCCACGTGAAAGGGCTGGGCATTGTTTGTACCGTCTATTTAGACTCTTCTTCATATACTCTCCCTTTCTTTTAAACTGAGAGAGCCTTATCCAATTGTCCACCTCTTCTCTTTCATTTGTGTGTTTTAATTTTTTTGTTTGGTTTGGTTTGGTTTGGTTTGGTACCGGGGATCGAACTCGGGTCATTGTGCTTGCAAGGCAGGCACCAGAACCACTGAGCTAAATCCCTGGCCCTACATTTTAATTTCTTAAACAAAATAGCAGAAAAAAAATCTTGGGGCTAAATATTCTCTACCTACTTGTTTTTCCTGTTTATAAGGCATTTTTCTTTATATCTGAAACAGAGTAGGTCATTTGAGTAAATTTGTAAGAATCATTTAATAGCAGAATGCTATTTACAACTTGTGCTACCCAAAACAAGTATAATTTCTACCATTATTTTAAAATTTTAATGCAAATAATACCTCTGTTCATTCTTCTATCTTCTCCTGTAACTGAGCTACACCCAAGAACTTGGGCATAATTACACACTGCATTTCAAGCCAATGGGGCCTGAAAGGAGATGTGTGCAGTTGGAAATAAACAGATTAAGAACTATGGCTTTGCTGGTCTGTCACAACACTGCATAAATAGAATCATCCATCAAAAGAACCAGTAAGAGGGTACATAATGACAGTACTTGCAACATTTTGCGGGTGTTTACTGAATGAAAGGTAACAAGGTAAGGATAAAATACACAAAGAAGACGTCTTTTAAAATTATGATATAGAAAGTTGCCAAGGCTATCAGTAAAGCCCTTAAAATATTTGTCTAGAAAACTGTCATTGAAGTTAAATGTGTATATATACATATATATATATATATATATGTATATATACACACACACACACACATATATATAGGATTTGGTATCTAAAATTTCAAATCTAATTTTAAGATCTTTACAACATATTGTTATCTAATCATATGTTTTTAAAATAAACATTTAAGACACAAACATGCTCTCAACTTAAAAGCTACTTTAGTACTTTACTGAATTTTTTTTCACTTACTTAACTAATAATACGTGTTGATTCAGGATAAATTAAAAACCCATTCGATATTATTAAAAAACACAATTAATGTGATATGATTATTTGCACATATTTCAGTTTTAATTCTACACTAATTATCAGCATTTTGCTTTACTTGGGCTTACTGAACCTCCCTCTCTGATATTAACTTTTAAGGAGGAAGTAAAATTTTACATGGACATATAATTTGCTCTGTACCTAGAAAAAATATTGCTGAGGCTCTAAGAAGGAATTTCTGCTAACTCATCTGGCCTGATTTTATGGAGTACTGATGTAAATGAAGAGGAAAAATGATACTGGTTACTATCGAGGAATACAGTTAACACAATATTCAAAACAAATATAACCCAAGACTGCCATTTTTAGTAACAGTAAGGTAAACGACAAGGAAATATTCTGGCCAAAAATTAACATTTACAAAAATATACAGCACTGTTTCTTTGGCTATAAAGAAGATTTCTGGTGCAAATGATAATATCTAAACAATGTCTATAGCTTACGTAATAGTATTATGTCAATGCTAATTTTCCAATTTTGATAATTACTGTAGTATGTGCAAAAGGGAATTTATTTCTTTCAGTAATGCACCATGAGATGGTGGAATTAAAAAGTTATTGTGGATGCAATTACTTTTCCTTGGTTCAGAGCAATGCATATGATTTTTAAGAAGCATAATTTTGTAAAGTATAGTATAAGCTCAGACTAGGTAACTGAAACATGCCTTAGGTCAAGCAATGTAAATCATCAATGACTAAAGTCACAGAGAGCTCAACTGGAAGCTGTAAATGATGTTTGTATAATACAGAATAAAGTTTCAGACAAAAACCTGAAGGTTTTTCAAAAACAGAGGGATGAAGACAAAAACACCCAGTCAAGCCTGTCATGGCCAGAGGGAGGGTCATTTTTAAAATGGTTCATCCAGAATCAATTTTAACAGCGGATCCGAGCACAAGAGTCTTTACAAAGGCAAGGAAAGCAGTGCTGAGGGACAGTGTATGAGTCTCTTACAACAAAGCTGCCTGTGGCCACTCAGCTCGCTATTAAGCTGCAAGCTTTAAGAGAAATAAGGGCAGCATCAGATAGGGTCTGCACCTAAAGAGCCCAACCTAGGAAGACAATCAAAACTGAAGACAAAATCTTTACCTGTAAATAGCTACACAGCTCCCTCTCTCTAACATCTTCTAACATTTCATTTTTCTATACTTTGAAAGACACGAAGAGCCTGGGACTTTGGCAAAGACTCTGGGTGTATGGAAAAATATTATATGATCTTCATTGCTCACCTATTTTCAATGTAAATAGTTAGAGTAGTGACTCACTACCAAAAGAGCAGTAACTCTATTTACTCTACTGGTGATATTGTTTCTATTCACTCTGCATCTGAGGCAGGGTTAAGCACTTTCAAACATGACTTTGAATCCTCAAAAGCATGTCATCAGGTAGGTGCTGATATCTCCAGCTGAAGAACCAAAATTGAGAAGCTGGAGAAACTGTTAAACGTCACCAGGCAGTCAAGCACAGGCGCTTGGAAGGTCCTGTGCAGCTCTCGCCCCCGTGATACACGGTGTGAGGGTTGCCCCAGATTAACAAAAGATTCCAAAGTATGCACTATAAAGACATAGCTCAATCATACAGGCCTCTGCCTCAAAAGTTACTTTCACAGAATTCAGTGCTCTTTCTGCCTTTATATAAATTTTATGCATTTATGAATTCACAAATCATAGTAATGTTTCTTCGGCTGATAATATGGTAAATACTATTTAATACTAAGGAAAACACTGTTTGCCAGCAAGGAAAATATTCTTTGCTGGGATCATGGCAAAATTAAAAAAAAAAATTACTTGATTCTATTCATTAAGCAAGTATTTTTAAGCTGCCACTGTATTCCAAGTACTGGTCTTTATGGGCCGGGAATTTAGATCAGTGGTTCCATCACCTGCCACCTAAGTACTGGTCTTGCTACCAGCAAAGCCACAATTAAGCACATGTTAATCCTGACATCTTACAACTTTTCCCCATTGGGAAAAACAAAAATTGAGAAAACAAAAACATAGAGCATATCATAAAATAACAAGAGCTAAGATAAAAAATAAAGCAACAGTATATAAAGCTGTTTCTTGTGTTAAGTAAAATCCACCACCCTCTAGATTCTCCTCATTGACCTTGGTTTTTCCAAAGGGAAGGCAAAATGGGGATGGGCTAATTTTTCTTTAGATAGAGACTGCAAACTATGTTAAATCATCTACAAGAAATTTTTCTTATTTAAAACTTGAAATGTATATGATATGAAATGATTTTGTCTGTCTCTAGACTTTATCCATTCTATTAATGTTCCTCTGTATCCAGGATCAGAATTAAACAGGAGCTCCAAATGGGTTTAAGAAACAGAGCATCACCTTTCTTACTCTTCTTTTCCAAACCCTGTAGTCACACGTCCATTCTACTGATAATAAGCTGAAATCAAATTAATAGGTTTGGTAATAAAGGTCAGGTCTGACACTAATCTGCTGAATGGGATGATTATTTCCTTGCAAGTAGATTTTTTTTTGTTACATATTTGTAGTAAATTTTGTCTCCTTGGTTTGTTGCTAAAGATAAATGGCACGAGTACATACAAACCAATAATGCCAAAGGTGCACTCTCCCCTCCACATTGAGTTCAGACTGTAACTAAACTATCAGACAGTAGTCAAACTGACTTTATCCCAAGCTGAAACTGTTCTTGTTTTCATAGATGTTAGTTTAGTCATTTTTTTCTAAGATTCTGGAATTTCTATTTTTTAATTCAACAAATTCAATGTATTTGTTTCTTCTGACTCAAGAGCATCTGCAAGTTTCAAATGATTTCTACCTATGTTTTTATCTAATTAATAATGAAACTTTACAATAATTTTCATTTCAAGGAAATTCTCTGACAAATCACTAAAACTCTGTATTCTAATTAAAACAATTCCACAATTCAGGGTTGTCTGAGTATTTTTTCTTTGTTTGTTTTTTATCCTTATTAAATTTCTTGGTACATATTAGCTATACAACACAACTGCATTCATCATTGGGATCTTGTACCTACCTATGACTTATCAGGTTCTTATTTTTCCCCATTCCCCAGCCCTTCCCTAAGCAATAAAATCCCTGTCTGCCTCAGTATCATCAAGCAATATTTCTAGCTTGCTAACAGGAACACTAAAGATACCCTTATGAATGCTTGCTTGAAATACAGATTCATTAATTCTGTATTTTTCACAATCATGATATCCATTGTAATCTACTAAAGTAGAAGTAGACTCTCTTAGAAATTAATATCAATCATTCAATCATTACTGCTGTAGGCAGTAGTCTCTGTGTTTGTGTAGAACTGGGGACTGAATGAAGAGTGCTTTCATTCAGTTATATATCCCCAGCCCTTCTTTTACTTTTTAAATTTTTATTTTGAATCAAGGTCTCATTAAAACATGAAACTAGGCAGGCTGTTTTGAAATGTGGGATTTTTTCCTTCTTCAGTCTTCCAAAGAACAAAGACTGTAGGTGTGTACCACCACGCTGGCCACTGCTGATGGCTGCACATTCAGTTCTCAAAGGATCCTTCCCTTCTGAGATGGTCACATAAAAGTCTGTTTGTTTGTTGGCTTGTTTGTTTTTGTACTAGGGATTGAGGCCACATAAAAATTTAAGGAGGTTATTATATTCAAGTCCCTGAGTTCCTATCAGAAAAGAGAAAACAATTTTAGAAAAATCTACCATCAAGTTTTTATATTTGCTAACCCTACACTGTCCCTTTTCCCGTCTCTTCTATGTATGATTACGATACTAAGATCAACCAAATGGCCACTTTAAATAAATCACAATTTTGAGATCAAAATATCTGATTCTAGTGTGATAATATAGTTACTTTTACAGAATAATCCATTAAATATTTAGTTCAGTGATTCTAAAATGCCAAACTTTCTCAAATATCAGCCTTATGTTATTAGTTAATATGCTACACAATTTTATGCATAAATGTATTAGAAAGATGTTACATTACACAATAAAGCATCATTTTCCATTACTGCAATACTAGCATGTATGCTGACCTGTACTGAAAATCTTGAGAGTCAGAGTATGCAATATTCCGCACATTGCACTGAATATGAAACTTTTTTTATCCTACAGCCACTGCTGACATTAATATTTTACAATTTTATATTTATAGCAGTTATTGAGACTGCATAATATTATCTTAACAATAAGAGTATAACAAGGACTGAAGTCCAATGTTGGTGCCAAGGGTCAGATCTCCTCTTACACATGCAATGTGCACACACAACTGTAAGTGAAGAGCAGTCAGAAACTGAATTAAATCTTTCTACATGAATGAGACACTGCTCACTCTTGAAGCGCCCGAATGCTGAACTGCTCAGCAGACACAAGATAGAGAGGGCAACGCAGGATCCCAGTGACAAGAACTGAAAGTCAGGAAGTGAGGATCTTTAAATCTATACTCACATGGCATAACTGAGACTGCACAATCGCCTCCTCCAGGGTGAACAGCTATACTGACTTTCTGAAAATCTTGTCATGAAAAGGTATGCAAGGCAAAAGCAAATTAAATGAAACAGACGAATGAGAAATCCAGAGGCACTGCTTCATTATCATATTGGGATTATTATGGTTGCTTCAGGAAGACACTGAACTGTATGCAAAATCTTACGATCATACAGCTGTGACTGACAACCCAAAGCTTTCCTCTGATGGTCTACACAGCTGATGACCTAAATTAGGTTAAACTCTTTCCAGCTATGTAAGATTATCCTTTTCTATTTTCCAACAGCAACGTCAGCAATTGCCTTCAGAAAAATGATTAGGGAAAAAATTGATCTCTTTTGAGTTCTCCAGCACTAGATGAGCAAACAATATTTGTACACATCATGCAGTGCTGGTAGGAAATGCATAGCATCACTTGCAACAACAACCGGCCTTTTTTTTTTTAAATCAAGAAAACCATTGAAGGATTTATTGTTTTCTATTTTTTTCCATTTTTATTTAGTTCTGTTTCACAGTCATAAACTTAACTCTGAGATCAAGCTAGATTTATAGTTGAAGAAGGACAACGTGAAGCTCATCCTATGTTTCAACTTCAGTTAATTTGGTTGACAAAGTATGGGAGATATTCAACTTCTGAATTAGTGGAAAGTTTATTTATAGTGCATACTTTATTCAGCAGAAGACTTAAGAAAGGATCTTTTAACACTGGGAAAGTCCTTACAATAGGTAATCTAACATCTCAAGTAGTAAGTTCTGCATTAGACAAATATTTATTAACATAAGTATTCATTAAGAACCTACATTAACAGTAAAGCAATGCCCAACAGAATAAGCTTTCTAGGGTTACTTATACTTCCTTCCTACTTTCTTCCATCAGTATAACTCTATTCCAGGGAAGTATGACCACTTTCCTTTCCATCCAGATTAAATGCTCTATTCCATCTGGAAAGTCCAGAAGAAGCAATCCCTAATAAACACACCTCTCGGTTTTGCATTAAGAAATTTACTGCAGATCAGGGATTTAGCTCAGTGGTTTCACCGCCTGCCTTGCAAGGACAAGGGCCCGAGTTTGATCCCTGGTACCACACACACACAAAAGACATTTACTGCAGAGAGATCAGGGCTTATCAAAATACACATGGAACAGAACTTCAGTCCCCACACAATTTGCCTACTCTTATGCACAGATTTTTTTTTTATTTTGATGTTTTTTATTATTTTGACGCTCACAATATCTCCTATACAAAAGTATATAAAAGATGAAAATAAGTGTCCAAATTTACTACTTTGAGGTATTGCTAGATATTATTTTCTAATCTCTAGAACATCTTTATTCTAGAGTTGAGATGTTAGAACAGTGAGAAATGCTGTTTTCAAGAATCAAAAGTTATAAGGGTTTACGTTAATATTAACTAAATAAGACGAAACTCTCAGATCATTCTCTTTAGTGCTCTAAACAGACTTTGGTCAACAAAAGTGTACTTTGAAGGTGATATAGTCAACCAGAAAATGTCTAGTCTGTTAGGTTTTGCTAAGTACTCTTGAATAGTTAAGAAACAAGGTGAACACAGATATATATTTTCTATCTCACCTGATCAACAGCAACAAATTAATGATCAACATAGGTAGTGTGAATCATTTTTTGCAAAAAATTTCTAAATATGAGATTGTATATCTCAAGGGTAACTAAGTTTTATAATCTGCTACATCTGTCTGTCTTCATAGGTTGGTATAAAGTTAGTCATAATATTTTGAATAAATCCAAAATTATTCAATAAATTCTATGAATCTATTTTTCATCTATGTTGTGAGCAATTTTGTTTACTGTATCTGGTAGTGCAAAGCAAATAAATACTTATTTATCATTATTGTTGGATGGAAATTTTGATATCTAGCAGCAGCTTAATTTAAGCATATACAAATATCAATATGTAATAGCATATTTTCTCCCAAAATATTTTTTCTTATTCTTATTTGTGGTATTCTAAGTACACATTTACCTAATAAAACTCATTTTCATTTATTTCAATAATATATCTTTGTCATTACTTTGTCAGTAATGAAAATGAAGACTATTGACAGCTTAACGTTTAATACTCATTAATTAGAACTTAAATTTAATACTATAGCTCTAGTTTCCCCTTGAGGACCATAGTGCAGCATACACCACGGTACATATTATTTTGATGATCATGTCAGAATGGGTTCGATATCACTAAACTGAATGTGAACATAGATTACATATCTACAACAAATCCAGTTCACAGGTCAGAAGGGAGTTGTGACAAAATAGTAAAAGAATAAATGTTATTTCCAAACAGCTTGAAACACAAAAACAGAAGGATATAGGTCATGCTATGCTATTTTCTTGTAGTATCTTTCCTGTAGAGTTTCAGTGAGCAAAATTTATGCAAAATATTGCCACATGAAAATGAACTTTGTCATATCACAGAGCAAGTCCTTTATTATCCACACTGAGGGGACATTTCACAGGGGGGATATTTTAACTCCTGAAGGGCTTATTTCAAAGGTAAATCAGCTATGCATTTCATTCGTAAAAAATTATATATACATACATATATATATATATATATTCCTTTCTGAACAGAAATTAAATATTTTATTCCTACATTTACTTCCAGATAAGTTTCTCATAAT
>NW_022900944.1:2396585-2398249 GCF_012274545.1 Fukomys damarensis | reverse complement strand
TAGCATGACCACATTTGTACAAGTTTTTGTATTTTGATCTATTATTGTTAAATACATTTATAAAAACCTCATCATTCAAGGGCTCTAAATACTCTCAGTCAGACTTTTAAAATTATGAATAAATAGTGGTAATTTTCTTTGTAAAATACAGCTGAAAAACTCATGAGGAAAGTACTTAATGTGTTTTACAAATTCCATGCCTCTTCAGACTGAATATTTTGTCTTTAATATTTTTATAGGATCAACATCAATTTAAGGAAAGAGGGGCTTTATTTTATTTTTTAGGCTGTGTATCCATGTCTCTGTTTTATAAGTCCAGAAAACATTCTATGGTACTACAAATAAAATAGCTAATGCAAAATTTGACGATATCTTTAAATATTTTTAAAATAGCTAAATGTCACAGGATACTAACTTCCAAATACTCATGATTTATAGATTCTACTCAAACAGCTATTCAGTATTCTAGCAAGTAGACAATATTTTGAGTTTTTCCTGGAGAAATATGTTATATTTATATATCCATGCTATAATGAGACTTCCAATAATTCATATAGTAATTTAACTATCATTAGAATGAGGTAGAGCAGAAAGGAAGAGGCAGGAGAATAGAAGAAAAAGAAGAAATACACATCAAATACTTAATCAAAGATTGGTATAACCAAAAAGGATCAGAAAACATACCCATTTAAAATATTGAGAAAATTATCTTTCAAAATATCTTTATGTTAGCTTTTACAATAAACTATAAAGCCTATGAGGAATAAATAAAACAGAGACACCTACATTGGGATATTTTTTAAGTTGAAAATGGTGAACTGGATTCAAAGATATATTTTAAGTATTTCTCCTTATTCTTTAAAAGCTTAGATATGGCACTTAACAACTTAGATTTCTGAAAAAAATTAAAATACTCAGAAAATAAAGAACCATTTTCAGAAATTTCAATTTAATTTATTAGATAGGATTTGCTTTAGTATTAACTAGAAATACTTATATCTGCTTTCTTCAATATCCAAGATATATGGCAAACTAAAAGAAACAGCATTCTAAAAACTATTCAGTACAAATTTGCATATTCATGATGGAAGTATAAAAGCAACTATTGAATAAGGATCCTACCTTTCTAAATTTGAAACTCAATTATTTTAACCCACAGATTCCTATTCTTCATTAATGTATATAGTCAACGAATTATTTATTTTTTTTTTATTTTCTAGAAGCACTTAACCTTTATCAGTGCAAACTTTATATGCAAGTATACTGATTGTATGACACCTCATGTTTTAATTATTCTAAATTAAAATCACAATTGTGACATTTAAGATAATTTTTAAAAAGCTAAAATATATCAATAATGTCCACAGATGGCTAAATTGGAAATGTTTAAAAAGCCCACTGTAGTCTTGAGTTCAAACTTCCCTTCCTCCTCCCCATCACACTGCTGCTGTGGGGCAGGCAGCACCCAGCCAGCACGCCCTGGGGCCCTCTGCTATGGGAACTATTGCCATGGAGAATAGGATCTCTACATTTCTTTTCAGTTTCCCTTGAAAGCTATGGTATTATCTCCTACCTCAGGAGACATGTAATGTCATGGACTCCATATAGTCCCTGAGCAGAATAAAGAATTTACACCAAATTCTAGTTCTCTAGTGTTATATATA
>NW_022900944.1:2352509-2396476 GCF_012274545.1 Fukomys damarensis | reverse complement strand
TTTCAGAAGAACTCTAACATGTGGAAACATTTACCTACTTTAATACTAATGGAATATTCACTGGCACACAGAAATTAGAGCCATAAATCCATTTTTAGAAAATTTAATTTCCATTTAGGGAGGAAAACCACAACTATTTGAAAAATAATAATAAACCAATTTCTAATCTGTAGATATTCCAATCAATTTCCACTTTCTTTTTTATCTCCTCTGTTTGTTTAAGAATGAAATTAAGCAGGGCATTAAATAAGCCCTGCCAAAAATAAAACCACAAGGTAGATTTAAGAGCACAGGTACAAGAAAAAATTGAATCTTTATATTAACTGAGAAATGAGTCAGAGTTCAGTTCAGATTTTAGAATCAATTCATTGATATTCCACCACTAAAATTAGGCTACAAAGAATTCCTTGAAGTAGTAGTTAATTCCCCAAAAAGAATGCATCAGAATAGAAAAATTTCAGGCATGTAGTAAAAACGTGTGCTGCCCACACAAACTAACCGATGTGAGCACCATGGAGCAAGAGATACTCGTATGGTGGGGACCCCAGCTCTGTCTAGATAACTAGTGCTACAGAAACAAACACCTCTTTTTTCACAACATAGAACTGACACACTGAACTCACTGGGTCAGTGATCTGTTTTCAAGGGATTGGGATGAAATTTGACATTTTTCAAGGATAATACACTACAACCACTAGAAAAAACACCCAAAGTTCAGGGCCTGCCTGCTTGTCTCCATGTATAAAGTAACTCTGTAACCAACACAGGTTCTAACTCATAATCTCAGTTATGAATGTACATTCTGGAGTCACACTGCTGAATAAGACCTACGCTCACTCACTCGGTCACTGGGTAAACATAGGGGGATTTATTAATTTATGTGTGCCTCATTTTTTCTCATCCTACATGTCAATAACAATAGCTGCCAATCTAATTAGTTTGTTGCCTGGATTAATTTACAGTATGCACATAAAGCAAGTACAATAGTGCCTAGCAACTACACAGTGTGAGATCTCACACTGTATGACACACTAGAGAAATTAATAGGCTAATACTGGAGAAAAACATGTTGGAGGACAACAAAAGCTTTCTGGTTAATACAATGATTATACTCAGCTTTCCACGGCTGATGTTGGAAAGCAAATCACACAGCAATTACTGAGGGTTTACGGATGAGGTATAGTGCCATATCTAGTGTTTTTATTATTCAATTGTCCCACAGTACCCTTAGAGGATCTGCTCCATGACTTCCCAACCAAGACACTAGGATCAGTTGGCTACTTGCTAATCCAGGGTGGCAAACCCACTGCACACATGCCATCATGGGCACACAGGGCCCTCTCTGTTGGCATGCCAGCCAAGTCACCCCAGCAGCCAAGTATCAGATAACCATAGTGGTCTTCTGAACAAAAACCCCAGGATTTGGGTTTGATTGCAGTGTTGGCACTTTCTGATATATAAATGGGCTTGGGGTTGCAGTTTGAGTACTTGGTCTCCGAACGTTCGCCATCACTGTCAGCCCCTTAAATAAAATGGTGTAGTACTTCCAGATGGCCTAAGCACTTCTTCCTAGGTCCTTTACATTATATTTAGGTACACATATATCAGTGTGATATGATTCTTTTAATTCTTTTGGAAAGATACCCAGCAAAGGGGTAGATGGGTCACATGGAACCTCTAATCCCAGCTCTTTGAGATATAACCATATTGATTTCCACAGTGGTTGCATCAGTCTGCACTCCCACCAACAATGGAGAAGGGTTCCTTTCTCCCCACAATCCAGCCAACATTTGTTATTTTTTTCTTGATAGTGACACAGTTTGTAATAGCTAAAACTTGGAAACAGCTCATTTGCCCATCAGTTGGAGACTGGACAAACAAGATGTGATTTTTCTATAATATGGAGTACTACTCAGCCATAAAGAATGAGAAATTAGATTCATTCATAGGAAAATAGATACATTTTGAGGATAAACTCCTAAGTGAAATAAATAAGTCACACAGATGTAAATACCGAATAGTTTCTCTGGTGTGAAAAACTATAATGGTACATAAGATCCTAATGATATAATGACAGTGTGAAATAGGAAGAAAGGGGCTAAAGGTGTAGGGAAACTGGGTAGGGTAGGGGAAAGGTAGTAAGGGAAAAATATGAAAAAATGGAAATAATGTATTTGTAAATAGGGAAGGGAAGAGGGAGTGAAGGGAGGGCAGGGACAAGGGGAAAAAATGAGAACCAAAACCTGTCATGTAAATGTACAAGATCCCAATGATGAATAAAACCGTACTGTATACATAAAATGTATCAATAAACTCAAAGAGAGGGAAGAAATTATATCTAGGTAACTTACACTGCCTAGAAAGATGTAAACTCTATATAAATCTTTCTTACACTGTGTTTTCAGGGATAATAATATTCTGCTCGTGTTCAATTCAGACACAAGGACAATTGGTGCAACCATGTTTTCTATGAGTTGTTTATTATATCAGTGGATGAAGATTCCATGGGTACAGATCCCATGGATGCAGATGGCTGGCTGCGTGATATATTTAGGAAATGAGAACTGAAACACTTCTGGTTTTAAGGAAAACACATCACACCCTTAGTAAACTCTGCCATAACAAAGAAATGTTTATATAAATTTATATTTTGACAAAAGTTACAAATTTTATATTCTAAAACAAAAACAGAATTTACAATGACAAATGGTTTTTACTAATTTAAAAGTATGTGTGTGTGTGTGTGTGTGTGTGTGCAGAAAACTATTTAGATCAGCTAATAAATATATAAAACAATGGCCAAGAAAATATACTTATAATACTTGAGAAACTATGATGAAGATAAAGGGAAATCAGATATCCAGAGGTAAAGTTGAAGGAGCAAAAAATGTTGTATTATAAAGCCTTAAATTATTTAATTTTCAAAAAAATGACTGTGTCAAAATTACGCTATTAGGAACCTGAGGCACAAAGGGGGGAAAAAAAGCTAACGAACTTTTCCAAATCAGTAAATATATTTTTTTTCAGAAAAATAAATGTTAAGGGGTCAGGGATTTAGCTCAGTGGTTCCACTGCCTGCCTCATAAACACTAGGTCCCGAGTTCAATTGCCAGTACCCCCCCAAAAAAAAGAAAAATAGAAAGAAAAAATAAATGTTAAGAGAACACATAATTTCTTTTTTTCATTTAGAATAGGAAGTTTATATTTGATACTATACATAATCTTAGCCAAAAGGCCAAGAAACGATAAGAAGCTTATATTTGAAATCTAAGGGCTTGGTATGTTTTAAACCAGGGGCTAAGTGACCCCACAAAGGTAAAAATGCACTCCATACATCATTGTCAGCCCTACTATAGTGACACTGATGAGCCAAGGGCACATTGTGCCACATTAAAGATCAGAATTTTTTAGTCTATAATCCAGACTAATAGGTTGGTTTTCACATAATTAGATCACTATAAACCAATTTGACAAGTTTGCTTACCACAAACAATATATTCTTCCACAAACTCTTAAGTATAGGATTATTATTCATGCAGTCTGCTACCTCTGCAGATATACCTTAGGGATGTCTTCAAAACAATTAAGACCTGTATATAATTAAAGGTACTGATTAAATAATTTTTTTTTTGTAATGGGGATCGAACTCAGGTCCTTGTGCTTGCAAGACAGGCAGCAGAAGAACTGAGCTAAATTCCCAGCCCTAAAAAAAATTTTATTACATGCTTATCAAGCTATTTGAAAAAACCCTCACCATTCTTCCAACCTTCTTCAGAAACTACAGCCAATTTTTAATGGTGAAAAGAAAAGAAAACTGCATCATAGGAAATTCCACATGGTGAAAAAAATTTTGCTGACTTCAATTTATCTTTAATAGGGTCTTTCATGTTTAGTCTTATTTTTCTTTGAGCCAATAATGACCATATCATCCAGTGATCGTAGTTTTCTTCTTTTAAAAAAATTATAAGATATACTGCTCAATTCCATCATATATTTCCATTATTATAAGATTTATTCACTATAGTTTAATTTATATACCAAAGATATTTTTTAAACTTAAATTTTTAATAATTAGCAATATTTAACATCCTTAGACAAAAATTCAACATGTATCAACCTTTTCCGGTTGTTTTCCAGTATTATTATTAGATCATACCCATTATTATTTCCATTATTTCGTTGTTTTCCATTACTAGGGATTATCAGGTAGTTACAATTTTTTCTAGTTTGCATATGTTTTGCAAAGAGATTACATAAAGTTCAACTCTTACTAACTAATAGGTCCAAGCAGGTGTTTGGACTCCCTACACTCTTGACGAGCTCTAAGAGAAACAGAGAACTGTGAGCCAATGTAAGGAAAACAATCAAATAAAAAGTATCTTTTAATATATAATGATCACATAAATAATCATAGATACATTTTAAACTAATTGATTTAAAACTTAAACATACTTGACATTTTGCATGCTTTACTTTTTGGGTACCAAATATCTGCTTTAAAAAAGCTAATGGAAAATACAATTTTAATAGTCATATAAAATTATTGTGGAGAAATTCCCTTAGAAAAATAGAACAATGACACTTAATACTTAAATCATAGATAAAAGACATTAAAAGACAGATTTTTTGTAATTTCAAAAATTTTATATAAATGCAGACAATAGTTAAGAATACATTGGTTTGTATTTAAAAGATCTAGTTAATAAATAAGATTAGTAGCCACAAGTTAAATCATAGACATTACTATGCAACCAGTACAAGGATTTTTAGTTTATACTGACAATGCCAATTAAACATAAAGTAATGTATTCTCCACTGTCTTTATAGTAAAGTGAAATAGATGAAATGTTGCCTAACTTGCTAAAAGAACAATATATCCAAGATTTTTTGGGTAGACTAAATCACCTAAGTAAATTGTGTAAGATAACAGTTTATTCTAAAGGCAGATTCCATAAACACTTTTGAGTCAACGACTACAGCAAACATACACAGCTAAATATTTGAAATAACGTAAGTACTCAATATAATATAAAAAATATAAGATGGCTCTAAAGCTTTCAATGCCAAAGAAACACAAATTGTTAGATCTTTTCAAAAAATAATGCTGAAATGGTAATACCTGCACAGAACCAAAGGATCGAGCCAGTCCTTTAAGTTATACATATAGCACACATGTAATAAAATACATCTGACATGTATTAAAATAAGTATCTAAGAGCAGTGTGAATCAGTCCTTAATGGTTTAGTATGTTAGGTGAGGCACTAAACTTTTTTTTATCTTATTTTTGTAATATCCAAGAGAAAGGTTCTGTAATAATCTTCAAAGTCTCTTACAACTCTCAAGTTACAGAATCTAAGACATGAAAGACTAATTATTAAGTGTACTTATATACCCAAAGTTGAGTGATCTCCAAACAGTATTACAAATTTCTAATAATCATAAGTGGCTTTAATTAGAAACCAGGATGATTACTTGTAACACAAAATATTATATGAATATGGCTTTTTAAAAAGCTATCTGACTCTGCCTGTCTTGCAAGTGCAAGGTCCTGAGTTCAAATCCAGATCCCCAAAAAAAAAAACCTATCTGACTTACTGCATTTAAAATATGATTTAATATGTAGCATTTTAATATGCTATATAGTTTTGGGGAACACCAATCAGAATGCTTTTATCCCATGTGGGAAATACCATAAATACCAAGTCAATATGAGATGTAGCCTAAAGCCAAGGGCTCTCTGCAGAGCTGGGAGATCATGTAGATTCTTTCAATACAGGGCCCAGTTCTTTGTTTCACCTAAACTGAAATACAGCACTATATTGCTTTGTAAATCATGTTATCTAAGCTTAGCCTCTTTGCGGTTGGATGTGCCAACCAGAACTGAATTTTGTTACAGTGGTGATTAAGTTTAGTACAAGTAAGCTTGTTACACAGGAAAGTTCCAGGGCAAGTCTATTAATTCCCCTAGAGTACTTTTCCACTGGAGAGGGAGGAGTTTTGCTACACTCAAACTTGGAATTATATCTTCTCTTTAATATTTAAACTTATAAAAGGACAGGAGAGCTAAAATTATAGGACAACACAGTATTTCAATTACTTTAAAATATTTTAAAGTGAGCATTTTTAAAGCAAAGATAAAAGTTAAATATTAGAATTTATTTGAAATGTTTACTATGTTTAATCCTCAGAATAAAGAGAAAATAAAAATATCTCACACTATCAGTAAAAATTTAAGCAGATGATTTTAAATTGCATATTCTTTTTGAATGTTTTTTCTATAAAGAATGATAAAGTTGAGTGGCTGTAAAATTATCTCACACAGGAAATACAATCTCTGTGCAAAGGAAGTAACCTCTGAGGAATTCTTTGTGAAAAGGTTACTCTGACCAAGGAATTTGAAACACTTTGGCTGTAAATCAGTGAACAGAAAGGGGCTGATATTGCTACAGAGCTCAGGTGCCAGCAGAACAAGACTGCATCAGCAAAGGCAGAGAAGTGAGGTAAAACTCACACAAAGGCTTTGTTATAGATGTTTTTCTAGAGTGAAAGAGGACAACAATTAGAAAAATTTGCAAATGGGTATCAGAAGCATCTACAGATATCAACTCGTGAAAGACTTCTACTGACAGTTGTACTTTGAGCAAATCTACAATCCAATTTTTACTATTACAATAATTTGCCTTGTGAGGGAAACAAAAGGAATAAGTCAACTTTGGGGGAGCTGCATTTGAAATACAAACCATCCTTGTCACCACATATTCAGAGATTTTACAAACTCTTCAGCATCAAGAGGAATTATATAAGCTTCTCATAATATTCTATCTAGTGTTCTCAGTAAAAGGTTTAGGTTCAATGATTGTGGCTCTTAACCTTTTATCTTCATAAAATTCAGAATTGAAAAAATCTATAGGTAGTATTCTGTATTGTTATCCACTGATACATATCTTAGATATGTAACAAATAAAACTAGATGAACAACACCAGTGTCTAATCTGTATTACTAGAAGGAGAAATGGGAGGGGGGAACTAAAACTACTTGCACAACAGCTCCAAGATTTGTGTGTCCTCATCCTAGGTTGATACTTAGTCTCAAAGATCAACTGTTTCCATAAAAATGTTCACAGTAACCAAATTATTCCTCATTCACCCACAGAGTAGTCAACAAATGTGTATTGAACACTTCACAGTGAAGAGGAGCAAGGAATCCACAGCCAGATTCCATGAGCTAAACCCCGAATGTGGGACTTACTCTCTGAGTGATCTTGGTACGTCGACTCATTTCTCTCTATTCCTCCATTTTTCCCATCTATACAGTGGAGAAATTAATAGAGTGTACTCACTGCAGAATGTTTCTATGTGCACTAAAGGAAGGGGTAATGATATGAAATGCTGTGCACCAAAACTGGCACATAAAAGTTTGATAGTATTAATTAAGGTCAACATGGCCAACTGGCACTACCATGGATGAAGCTCTTCTTAAAAAGATCAAGG
The DNA here is from genome assembly GCF_012274545.1 of Fukomys damarensis. Taxonomy (NCBI): domain Eukaryota; kingdom Metazoa; phylum Chordata; class Mammalia; order Rodentia; family Bathyergidae; genus Fukomys; species Fukomys damarensis. Next base: position 2,388,984 of record NW_022900944.1, on the reverse strand, counting down.
TATCTGGACATGGTGTGTGTAACCGCACTTCCAACATTTTGGGAGGCTGAGGCAGGAGGACTGTAAGTTGGCACCCAGCATGGCAACACAGTTGACATAGCAAGACCCTGACTCAAAATAAAATACAAAAATGACGGGATATAACTCAGACCAAAAGCCCTGGAGAAAAGGCTTTGTACCACCATAAAAAAAGCACAAACAAACAAACAAGCCAAGACATCTCTGCATTTGTAGAATGTATTATACAGTAAGAGGGGAAGCTGGATGTGGTGAAAACCATTAATGACATGGAAGATGTAGAGCTATGAAAGAATCAGATCATTTGTGGAAGTATTTTGTCATGAACTATGTAGTTCCAAGTATATATTGCTACTTGTAAGAAAGCTAAAGATGCCCCAACAGCTGCCAGCTGGCTCAGCTCCATCAGTGAGGCGGTGACCCGACGAGAAGTCGGCCACTGCTCACCCTGGGTCCTGTTGTTCTCTTACTGAGCATAAACAGCTCAATCATAGAACAGCTTATCATCAAGCAAAGTCACTTGAGATCAGGGGGGATTAAGCCAAAATAAGACCAGTGTACAAAAATGTTTGTGCCCCTTCCCCAGAGAAAAGACCTCTGTCCAAGATACAGAAGTGACCACTAATCTCCTTGCTTTTGGGTGTCACCAGTGACAGCTGATTCTTTCCCAATGACAGCTTCTGCTTTAGTAAGACTTATTAAAATAACCAAGCACAAAATTAGCTCTTCTCCCAACAGCACTCAGTGTACACAGAGATCCACTGCTTTGAACCCACCTCCAAATTTTCTTGCACAAACTTTACCATATGAGGATTTCTAACACAGTTACCGGGATACACACACTTCCTCATTCGTGTGAACTCCCTTCTTGCATGCATCAACAAACCCAATTCCTTCTATTAAAGTTGGTTCTGTACAGTTGTCAGCAGAAGGGCAATGATACATATTTTGGCACGTTTCCTTAACAAGAGTATTTACTGTACTAAAACTCATTCTGAGTTAATATTTTCTGGACTTTCTATTGTATCTCATCAATCTATTAATTAATCACTAAATCTATAAATTCTTCAAACATACTCAGGAAAAGCAGCTATACAAAAATTAAAAACTTACCTTTATGTACAATTGTTAAGTGACTCACTGCAATACTTACGTTTAAAGCCTGGTCTTTAGTACATAGAGTATTAAGTACATATGCACTTAATGTTTGTGGACCCTATGTTCTGCATAAATTCTTTTTGCAACATATTAGCTAAATAGATACTGACCTTTGTGTCTGTGAGATATAGGACTTGTGGATCCCATCCTGCAGCTGAGGCATGTTACCATCACAGGGTTGTCTGCAGCATTTAAAGTAATTAAGTCAGCCTTGTAAATGAGCAGCTGTCCTTTGGCCCAGAGCAACTAATTGCAAATTTTTGAAAAATTATAAACATTTAAATAGTAGGTGGTTTTTGTTTTATTCTAATATTGAACAATTGGACTCTTTTTTGATCTTAGACAAATCACCTTTTAGTCTGCTTCTCACAACTACAGATTAACTCCTCAAAAATTAAAGATATAAGTCAATCATCAGGGGCATTGATGTGAAGAGAATATTTACAAGGTGAAAAACTGTTTACAAAGATGGAAAATTGCTTATTAGTTTTTGAATCAAGAGAGGGGCCACTGTACCCAGAAACCATCTATTATCATCTGTTATATTGTATGAGGCACGCCACTAGTCCATTATTCCATTAGTAAAAGCTGCTAAAAATGCTACTAATTTTGTTAAAATTTAAGAGCTTATATAGAAGGAATTTAATCACTAGAAATAAAATAAGGAATTGAGTACCACATTGTCTTTTGAAACTCTGACATGAAATAATCTCTTTTATTTTATTTTCTACAATTTCCTCCCTCAGTTGAAATGTGCCTTTAAACACCACCATAAATCTGTACCCACATAAGTGTCAGATCCACTGAATGATCCAAGGCTCGGGAACACATTATATGTATCTTTACTAGAATTCTTGATTTTTTCCTCCAGGATACATTTAACACCCTTTACTTTTCTGACTCATTCTTTGATACAAAGTAATGCTAGAATCATTAAATCAAGGTCTCCGAGCAGCATGAAACTTCAAAGTCATCTAATACAACCTCCAACCAAATACAATAATGTCTTACACAACGCCTCTTCAGCAGTTTATAATTAGATCATCAACTCTTCATATTAATTTACGTTTCCTATAAATCAAAGAACTTGCAAAAATTAATCTACAGTGTATATGAAACTAAGCCGTAGGTGAGAAATAAATAAAATAAAAGTTAATAATATGACTCAAAGCACAGTGCATTTATTAAAACTTTGAATGTACTGTTTCCATGTTGTGGGACATTAAATGTTGATATTGCAGCATGAGCCACTGCAGGGAGTTGCCAATAAAAATATCCTTTATAAATAGGGAAGGGTGAAGGGGGTGAAGGGAGGGCAGGGGTATGGGGAAAAAAGGAGAACCAAGATCTGTCAGGTAAAGGTACAAGATCCCAGTGATAAATGTAACTGTATTGTTTGCCTTAAATGTACCAATAAACTTAACAGGAAAAAAAATCATTTTCTTTAAAAAGAAGAAGGTCTGTAATGTTTGGAAAGTTTCAGTCATACGTCTTTCGAGCTGCTTATTCCCTCCACAGAGTGCTCCCCGACCGCTTCTCAGACCCCAGGCCACATGGGACAGCTTTGAGCACCACACACAGGATGGCTGGCCTTCCTTCCGGGAGGACACTACAATTTACCCCAGCATCTGCACCACCCAGCAGGTGGAGACACAGCTGCCTGGGCGTCTGCTCTGCCCAGACACTCGGGTCCACACTGCCTGGTCCAGCCAGAAGCCTTCCTCACCCTCCAAGCCCGCTCATTCCTCACTCGCCTTTATTCCCAGCTGCCGTTTCCAAGCTACTGTCTTTCCGCTCTCTTATGAAACCCAACACACCTTCAAGCTCACAACTTCTGATTAGACCACCCTGTCCTTCACCTCTTGCTTACAGCTGCCAATCCTGATTGTCAAGGAACGTGGCACTGTTTTTCAACTTCACAACTCATTTGGAAGTGTGGAGCAGTTTGTAAGAAGACGAGGTAGACAGTTCACTTAAGAAATAAAAGCAGTTTAATTTATGGTGCTAGAGGTTAATGTATCCCAAGTCCACAGATTTGTCACTTGCTTTCTTCTGAAGTATGCTATTCAAAGATTTTCAAAGTTATATCATGTCACTTATGTGCTTAAATTCTTGAAAGACTTCCAAATGAACTTAGAAAAAAATCTTATACACCTAAGTGATCAGAGCTACACATCTCCCTTCAGCAACACTTTGTGTTTCCTCCCCAACCCCTTACTGTATGCTCCTCTTTGTATAATCCATGCTCTTTTTCACCCCAGAGTCTGCTTTCTCTTCACTTAGTTCTTTCCCTTTCCTTCTGTTTTTTAAAGGACAATCAACCTCTAAGTCTTAAACTCTCAGCTTCCATATCCGTCCTGTTGCTGACTGGTCTACCAAAAGCAGATCACTTCTAAATCACTCTCAACATTAGTCCATCTAAGAGTTAACATGTTGCAAGTTCATATATGTACATTTATCTCATCATTGTCCTCTCTACTACACAGATTCACTTAATATGTAGCGCAAATGATGGGATTAGAAATTTTCTATTTGCCAATCGTCTAAACATTAACCATTTCAAGCAAGCATCTTCAGTAGAAGCTAAAACCAACTGAAGAAAGGGTAAAAAGTAACTGGAGAATTATACAGTTCCAAATCTGATCACAAGGAAATAGAACACAAATTAAAGCATGTTCTACAAAATTACTAGCAAAAACTCAGTGACATGAAATATAGAGAAATTCTAGAATGGTTCTGGAATAAAGGACTGAAGAAGCATGACAAATGAACGCAACCAGGATCTTGGATTTTGTTTTGCTGTAAAAGCTACTGTTAGATATACAGCTTGATTTTTCCATATCACAGGCCCCCGTTTCATTTTGTTGTTTCTTCTGCTGTTCAGAAGAGTTTATTTTGTTTGTTCAAGTTCGGTGCAATCCCATGTATAGCTTTTTGGTGTGCTAGCCATAAAATCATTTCCAGAGCCAATATCCAAGAGCCTATCTCTACGTTCTCATCCAGGTATCTTATAGTTTTGTGTCATACATTCTAAAAGTCTAGAGAGTGATTTTTTTTTTCTGTATCATGGAAGATAAGTTTGATTCTTTTGCATTCTGGATTTTCCTAGGATCATTTGTAGAACACATTATCTTTTGTACATTAAGTGCTCTTGGTCTCTGCATGAAAACTTAGTTAAACCTATAGATGTGGATTTATGTATGGTCTCTATTCTGCTACAATGGTCTGTGTGTCTATTTCATACCCATACCATACTGTTTTGATCACTGTAGCTTTGTAATATAATTAGAATCATGAAGTGTGATGCCTTCAATTTTATTTTCCTTTCTCAATATCATTCTTTATCTTAGAGGCTTTCATGTCTTCCATGGGAATTTTAAAATTTATTTTTCGATGTCTGTGAGGAATGTCATTGGGAACTGGCAAGTGTAACAATGAGTCTGTATATGATACAGTATTAATGTTTCTGACTGATGAACAAGGGATATATTTCTATTTTATATCATCTTCAATTTCTTTATTCAATCTGATAAGTTGTTAATAGCCAAAGTTTAAAAACCCATCATCATGTAATCACTATCAATGTATTCTCAAATTGTATAAATTCAACTGTATTTTTGGACTTGGATTCTGAGATCACAGGGCTTTGATCTTTCTGTACCTTCACTATGAATTTCACTTTGAATAATGTGAAGATATTCATCTATATTGTCTCCAATGAGTGGAGTTCTTTTTCCTATGGCCAAATAATATTTCACTGAACATTTAAACCAGATTTTCTTTAAGCATTCATCTGATGAGAGACAGTTAAATTGATTCTGGTTCTTGGCTACTGTGCTAAAGGTGCCATGAACGTGAAGGTACAGAAATCTGCTTCTGCACTTTGACAGATGATTTCAGTTTTTTCAGGTGTATTCCTAGAAAATGGTTCAAAAATACAATAATATTTTTAGTTTTTTTGAGAAAACTTCCTGGCATTTTTCATAATGGCTGCACTAATTTACATTCCCACTCACAGTATACAAGTGCTCCCTTTTCTATATATCTTATGTTTCTTGTTTCTACTGGGATAATCACTTACTAATCAGTTCTTAAAAAGTTGATGGAAGAAATAAGGAGGGAGGATGTAGGGCTGGGTTTTACAGGGGGAACTTGCTCCAGAGACAGAGGTAACCAAGGACTCTTGGCTCTGTGGTGGGTGACATTTGGGCACCTCTACTGCTGTCTCCACTGATCATGGGGCCAGTGTGCTGGTGGGAGAAGGCACAAGGCTTGAGATCATGGAAGGGAAGTGGTTGTTGTGTCTTACTGATCCTTGGACCAGCTCCTGCTCTGGCTCATGGTGGACAAGATCCATCTCCAAAGGTTACCTACAAAGCTTCAGTTCAAAAATAAGTCTACTTTGTTGATTCCTTTGACAGAGGATTTCTTGTCAGGGTGGAATTTAATCTGAAGCAAAGAAAGATGACATTGACGATAGACTTGCTGAATAGGATGGAAAGTGGAAGGTAGGTAAAAGACAGTAAACAATGCTTTCGGGAGATAATAGTCCAAGAATCATGCTATCTCTGCTAAACTGAACAAGTCCTTCATATTTGACTCTAAGCCCCCTTTTGTTCAGGATGAGCTTAATTTCCAAAATGGAATAGAAGGTGGTAATGCTTATGTGAAAAAGTACTGCAAACACAGAACTCAACTCAGATCACTTTCATGACGAGATCACTTCTATGAATATGCTCAGTCCAAATAAATTTGGGGTGGGCTATAAATGGCACTTCATCTTGTGCTATAAAAACCCCAAGACAGATGTATAGGAAGAAAAGCATGCCAAAGGCTAGATGCGGATCTGAAGACCTGTTTTACTGGGCAGAATACACATCTTTGCATGCTAATCCTGAAGCCAGATAATAGTTTTGAAATGTTAGTTGGCCAAGCTGTAGGAAGGCAGAAACAGCTGCTAGCAGGGGGAATCCGAAAAATGATATGACACCGCTTATAAATCCTTCAAAAAAATTGAGGACCCAGAAGATTGGAATAGAATGAGAAGCATGAGAATAGGGATGAAAGATGCATAATACTAAACCCAGATGGTATCAAGCCAGATCACTTTAGTGAACGTACTTCTGCTATGATTCCAGATGAAGAAGCCATAAAACGGAAAGGCTGGCTAAATGAACCCAAACATACCAGATCCAGACACAGAAGAGCCCCAGGTTTGAGGTGAGGATATGGACAGACAAAAAGTCTCCACAGACAGCCAACCCTGGTGTGGCACCTGGCAGTGACCTGTAACTGACAAACTCAAGTATCTTGGTTTACAAACACTTTTGTTTACAAACAATTTGGTTCACAAACAGCAGGATATGAGAAAATTTTGTTTTTGTTTGCAAACTCTACATCTGCTAACAAACACAACCATATGTTTATAATGTATTTTGCTCATACCCATCCCTGCTATTTACGCATCTTTATACTCCATCCACCTCCCTCTTATCCTCTTCCTCTTGTCTAGGAATAGTCTCACTTTTGCTTCCTTCTCATCTTTTGTTAGATCCTGAATATTACAGTGAATATGCAACATTTGTCTTTCTTCATCTAGATTATTTCACTCAAAGGATGGTCACCAGATCAATCCATTTTCTTGCAAATGATAGAATTTTCTTCTTTTCTGCTGAAAAATACTACACTGAGTATATATGCTACATTTTTTATCCATTCATTTATTAATGGTCATCTAGGTTGGTTATTGTGACTGCTGTGTACTGTGCCGAGTATTCAGTAATCACTAAAGTATGCCTTCAATTATTTCAGGTATGTACCAAGATGTAGTATAGCTGTATCACATAGCATCTTATTCTAGTTGTTTGAGGAAACTGGATACTGCTGTACATCGTCCCTGTACTAACATACGTTTCCACAAGCAATGTAAAAGGGGTTGTTTTTTGTCCTTACCTCGTTGCTACTATTTCTTGCTTTCGTTCCGCTTAATTTTTCCACATTCTGGATGATAGCCATTTTGACCGGGGAGAGCTAGAATCTAAACGTAGTCCCGGTTTGCATATCCTTAATGACTACATATGTTGAAATACGATGTTGGTTTTATATGTGTAATTGAATACACATCTGAAATGTTGAACCTTGAAGCACATTACAGAACAAGGTGCCTCGTTCACTCATCTGTAAAATGACAATGGTAAGAGTATTTATGTGGAACATTTTTTTAAATAAATGAGCTAATACAAGAAAAGTCTTGAATGGTTCTGAGCCCACAGTATAGGTGTTACTCCCTTCCCCCAGTTAGAGTCTTTTTTTGTTTTTTTTTCAAACATCCAATCCTACAGGCTTTCTAGAATAAATACTTCAGTAGAAGAGGCAAAGAAAGGGATTCTAGCAGGTTGACAAGAGAAAAGCACGTACCAAATAGTAGAGATTGACATAAATAGCCATCAAATCTCTTTCTTATCTTCTAATATACTAAGTTAGATCTCAGAAGATCCTCTTGGTTTGAAAGAATGGATGAGAGCGGAGCTCTAGAAGGAAGAATCTGCTGCTTGTCTTCTGTACACCATGAAAGGACGAAGACTCCTAGAGGTATTCCAAAGAGGAGGAAAGAAGCACACGGGAATGCAGAGAGCCTCTGCTTGTGGATAGCAGATCTTAAAGAACTGTCAAGTATGGACTGATGATTAATGAGACAATGCAGACAAAGCCTTTGGAATTCATGCTCTAGTATACAGACAGAGCGGAAAAGCAGGACAACTCCAAAGTAAGTGCACATCAGGGAGCAATGACCCATGATGACGCATCTTGGAGGTATTCTCTGAAAGGCTAAATGGCATATGTTGAGGACTGGCTGCAGATCTACACCATGTGTTGCTTCTAGATAAGTCCCCCAGAAGCTAGAATCCGTCTAGGGGGAGTCAGATAGTTGACAGATCCTTAGTTGACGGACATTATCTGTCTTCCATCTACAGAGAAAGGCATCTCAAACATCAACAGGAGACCAATACACATATAAATAAATACATGCACTACTAAATTGTTGTCTAACATTTGTATCTGCTAAATAAGAGATAAAACACTCAAGCTTATCTGGAGATGAAGCTCTCCTGATTTCACTGATCATATTTCCTACTATTCAACCTCTCCTCTTCTTCACATGAACTGCACTGGCCTGCTTACCACTCTTCATATACACTAATACTTTCATATTCTCTCCCTCTCCCTCTCCCTCTCCCTCTCCCTCTCTCTCTCCCTCCCTCTCTCTCTCTCTGTCTCTCTGTTCTCAGAATTGCTGTCCTACTCTCTGCACTCTTGTCACACATTTCATGCAAACATCTTCATTCTTCATTCTGCATCCACCCAGACATCTTCCTCTTTCTTTAACAGTTTTCAATCTCTGGGCCCCTGTATTCAAGATCCAATCCAGTCTTCATAACTAGAAAGGATCAAGAGCCCCCATATCATTTCATACCATCTAGAGCACCATCATTCAGGACGCTGCACCATACTCTATACCTCACTTATTCACACTGTGCCTGTCTCCAGCATTTAATAGTGATAAGATGTGTGCCTTCTTTTCTAACACTATATTCTCAGATACCCAGCGAAACACCAAGTACACATTCAAGTACATATTACCACTCAATATAATTTGTAAAACAAAATACAGATCTATCTTTTAAGAAATATAAGCCATGATATAAATCAATAATATGGAATGAAATAAAGATTTACTATATAAAACTATACTTGTTTCGTAAGGATTGTTTTTTTAGGCTCAGGTAGTTTGTCTAACATATTTTATTTCATTTTCTGGGTGAGATGCATAATGCAGTACTTCACTCATTCTTAAATCAGAAGTAATCTTGGCAGAGGCACTGGAGAACCTATCTACAATGATACACTGCTTCATTTCTTTTTAGAACAGGCCCTATTCCCAGCTGATGCGAATTAATTCAGCCTATGGTGGAAACCTAGAGAAGATTATTTGACTTTACTTCACCTATACTTCTATTATTACTTAATCAGATCTTCATATTTTCTCCTGGTATTATGTTGGGTATAAATTATAATCATATACAAACATTATATGAATTCAATGAATTCTTCCTATTTAAATGGTGCTCATTATTTGAAGTAAGGCAGAAAATATAAAAGATACAAGTAGAAAACAATATCTTTATAAGAAAGTAAAAAGTATAAGTCCAGATGTAGAAGCTAGTGAATATTTACAATGAAAATGTGTGATTACAAAATGCATTTCAAATACATTTTGGTAAAATAGCACAACTGATGAAAATTAAGCTTTCAGTTACATTTTAGAAATGAACATTGTATTTAATTCAAAATAAGAGAAGAAACAATGGCAGATCCAAAGACAAATATCCAGAAAAATAAAAACATGTAAAGTGTGTGATTCGTCATTGATATTTGGCTGCTGTATGAATCACACACAATCTTTCTGAGCTGTGGATCAGTTTCAGAGCGTATACAGCAGTAGCTCATGCTTGTCTTCCTTCTAAAACATGTCTACCCAAGAGCAAACAGCTTATGTTTATCAGTTTTACCACATATCATGAGGCACCTGATATGTATACCTCCAACCCACCATCAGCAAGATGTTTCCGGTGCCAGACTACTGGATATACTGAGTAGAAAGATTTTGGAATTTAATATCCTCTTAGATATATGTGATTAACAATATGAAAATAAAACTAAAGAGTGTCTGTTATTCCAAAGTGTGTCCCTGTTTCTCTTTCTGTCCTTTGAACAGTGGATACAAGTGTTGTACTGGAGTTGGACAAAATCCCTGTACTTAGAACTTGAATAACGACTGAAAACTTGGATAATGCCCCAAAAATTAAAACAACATCTACTACGCAGAGCTGTGATGAGATTAAACGAATACAATGGTGCCAGAACATTCAGAAAATACCAGCTTTATTGCTCACTCCATAATTACCTCTTGGTTTTTCTAAATAAGTACTGAATGTTTTTAAAACCTGTTTTGTTTCTAATTAAATTTACATTAGATCTCAAAAAATTATACTCTTTACTTCTCAAACTATTTCCCATTACAAAAAACGTTTGTGTTTAGTCTAAAAGTCCTGAATGAGAATTTTTAAATATACATATAAAGCTGCTCACTGACTACAATTTAAAACATTTGGTGTGACTATAAATTTATAAAGAAGGTTTAAGATTTATACACATATACAGAATTGATGCATCCAATTAAGTAACTGGAAACTACATATTAACAGACATACTGCAGTATTTCAGATGAGATTGGGTGTGCACCGGGTAGTATGGCCATAGACTGCAATATTTCAAAATAAGTTCAGAAACCCTGTTTTGGAATAAACAGAGCATGTTTACAAGCCACATTAAGTAAAAATATACCATTATTTTGTAATCCACTTTGCTTTTGGCAAGAAATCATACTTCCCAATTTGATCACCCATTTTACTCACCAAATCTGGCACATTCTAACTTGTACTGATGGCAAAAACAGAATTGACTCTTTATGTTTGAAGACTTACCACTGTTGCAAATTACAATACATCCCACAGAATCCAAAGATAATGAAGTCTAGGAGCAATGGCAATATTCTGTGTTGTTTGGCTCCTCTGCTAACCACCACGAAGGGCACAACACGCCAATAAACCAATTTTCCAATGTTTTCCAATCAGTCTCATTTTCTGAGTGTCTCACCTCATATGTTTTTATGGGTGTTTTAATGAGAAATAGAAAGACTTGGATTTTTCTCTCATTCTATTTCCAGGGCACTCTGCACCAATAACATAACTCTGCGGCCTGTTTAGCATTTGCATGCCCTTCCCCTCCTGTAATTAGCCGGGCTGATAACCCTAGAATGGGAAGAGCAAGCAGCACAGAAAGGCAGACTCCACTACTGCACACTGCACTTGCAAATTCACTGGGGCCTGTGGGAGCCAAAAGCCCAGATCCGAAATATTATGAATTCTGGGGGCTCTGCTGTTCCACACTAACCAGAGCACTGGCAATAGAGGAGTTTAGGGACTGCAGGGCACTGGGAAACTTCTTTATATTCAGTAGTTTCCCCCCCCCATTACACTTGCTTCCTCTAGGACCATCCAGGTACACTCAGCTACAATAACATTGCTTCCCGGAAATTACCAATGACAGGGCCACCTTCATGGTATCAACACCAGGATCCTAAAATTATACAGTAACACAGCAACAAAAGGTCAAATCACCTTCCACTATACCTAATGCTTCAGTTACATAAACCTATCCCCACATTTTCTGAACTCACAATGTATATTATCATGCAATGAAACATTTTCTTTACTTAATTTCACAAATTTGCTTTTTTATTTGAAGAACTGCTTTGTGCCTCTAAAGATTATCACAGAAAAAATATATGGTGTATATACATAATTATATATATATATATACATTATTATATATACATTATATATATAATATACACATATGTATATCCTGTGGAGGAATAATGTCTTTAGGGCCAGCTCTGAGGGCAGGTGTTTTGAATTAAACTTGCCTCTTCACAAAGTCATTTGACCCCACTAAGCATTGTTTATTTAACTGTAAGTTGAGATCGTAGACATCAATATAGTGCCTAGTCTCAAATGGTCTTAAATGGTTATAGTTGCAGGAGGAGATAGGAATGCATGCTTGTTAGTATGGCCCTTCACCTATAGTAATCAGTCAATAAATAAACGTAATTGTAACATGTACTTATTGGTGCTTTAAGCAGTGAAATAGTCACAAATAGGCATAAAGATCCCATTTTTAGCCTCAAGAAAAAGAAACCGCTATTGGGATAATTAAAAATATAACACAAACACCCAATCTAGCTATCTATATGTTTTTTCTTTTATAAAAGAAAATAAACTTAGCCATAATATAAAAGAGAGGATCCCACAAAACTTGCATAGAAGATCACTTTTAGTTAGAATTAAGGGGACATTTTAGGGCAGGGGATTTAGACCCGTGGTTTCACCACCTGCCTTGCAAGTTCAAGGACCCGAGTTCAATCCCCAGTACAAAAACAAAAAAAAAGAAAGAAAGAAAAAGAAAAAGGAAATACTTTAAAAGAAATCTCAGGCTCTAAAAGACCTGGGAGTTTCCCAAACTCAATATGGTTTTCTGTATCTCTGCTGCCCTCCCTGTCCCTGTTCATTCTTTCTACCTAGCAAAGTTCTCCCACCTCTGAATACTCTATCCCTGATTTTATGGACCTTCCCTGACCTCCTCCAATAGCTCTGGATGACTGTTAAATATGCCTCTATTTTCACACTTCCCTCACCGCATTAGATTCGTTTACATGCACACAGGTGTTCCCATCCATCTTTTTCAGGAAAAGACCCGCATTTTATTTATTATTCTAGACCGAGCATCTGGCATACAGCACTCAGTAATGGTGAGGTTTTGTTTATCTGTCTGTGTTTTTATTTGAACTTATGAATATATAAATGAGTAAAGACAGCACGTTGGCTCCACCCTGGAAGTATAAACACAGCATTATAGAGAGAACATGGCAGGGCAGAGGTGTATTCTTGCTCAAGGATGAAGCTCAGAGAAGGGTAAGGCATATTACTCAGCACAAGATTTCTTGGGAGTAAAGTACAAGATTAAAAAGGGAAACTAGAATCAGGATTAAAAGCATGGTACAGTATAGGTGTAAATCTAGAGGCAATTTATTGCTTATAAATAACAGTAAGGGAAAAACAGGTAAAGCTCTCTCTGCTTAATTAAATCTTTCTTCTTTTTCCCTTTCCTCTCTTAAAAAAACTTGCTGTGTTTATAGAATTTCTTTCTTATCTCCAGAGAGAGATTAGACTGCCCAAACTGAACCATTAAAGGTAGTTTACAAAGAAATACAATTCAGATGGATGAGAATTCTCTGCTCGGTAAGGGATTTAGAATCACAGGGCTGCTGCCTCTGGTATCCTTCTATAAAGATTTTTTTCCACAAATAGTCAATATCAAAGGTCACACATTTAAAAAGTCACTTGCAATTAGAAGCCTAAGGGAAAATGCTGGGGAGAAAATGTTTTGGCAAGCTTTTAAAGCCTTTCATTGCATTGGCAACTAGACAGATCACGCTGGCCTTCCAAGCAAGCAGAGCAGGTGTGTGATTTCAGAGGGTAGAAAGGCTCCCTCTCCGTATGCATCACTCTAACCTGCATCGCCACGGAGTCCAAGTTTGCAGAAGCAGAGAGGTATTTCATAGTTTTAAAGGAGTGTGCACTACTGAAAACTGAAATGGAACACCTATGAAAGGTAAGAGGGAGGAATACACCTAACAGAGTTGGTAACCGCAAGCTTCCAAGCACTGTGCCCGGCTTCTCTGAGATATTTTGTTGATACTTTCTTACCACCAACCCAATGAATGAATCCTAATTATCTTGTCCACAGAAGAAAAAGGTCTAGCTCAGGGAAGTTGAGTAGCTTGTCAAAAGTCGTGCAGGTGGTTAAGTATGTAGTTCGAATTTAACCTTCAGTGTGTCTGGCTCAAAGCTACTTTTGTGTGGTTAGTCTATAAAGTTATTTCTCGTTCTTGTAGATCTTAATATATGTGCCTTCATTTACATCTTATGATGAGCTGGGGTGCTTTGGTCAGTTGGTGAGAACAGAAGGAAGAGGGACCACAAAATGCTGAAAGGAAAAGTGAGAGAGCAAAGTACAATAAACCTCGTCACTTACAAATGTAGCAGATAATAAAGACCAAGGGGTTAGGAAATCAACTTTCCTCTACTACGAAGAAAGTACAGCATTTGCCTACACATTTAAGAGACATTCATTATAGCAATATAGAAAAATACCACCTGTGTGAGGGCCTCTGTATATTTTAGATATATGCTGCCAACAAACATCAAAATATAAAACCACAATTTATTGAAGGACATGCAAACATAAAGAAACATACATGTAATACATAATACATATATTTTTGACTTTTGAAATCATCCATGAAATTGAAAAGGCTTTCCTATCATTACATAAGCCATTTTACGTGTACTGAACTAGAAATAAATTGATTACTAATAAATGTGAGTAGAGTGATAAGATTAATTCACAACTATTCAAAATTAATCTGGTTATTACATACCAATGATTCTCTATTGATATCGACTTGAGAGCCCAATCCAGTGTCTTCAAACTTTCTTTCCACTTCTTTCCTGCCTCCTCTTCTGTGGGGCATCACCATGATAATGGTGTTCCCCAAGTGACTCTGTGTTCTTTTCATCCTCTTCGTAAGATCATCCGCTCAAAGGGTTGCAATAGATGCATATCTAAGCTTTCTTTACTATTCCAAAATGTGTACATAGTCGAAGTCTCCCAGTTCTCCCTAAGATATTCAGGAGACCATGTCCAACAAACTCTGAATCATATACATGCAACCATGTTACTAACCTCCAATAAGCATCATAACAGAAAAGCTCATTGATTTCAGTGCTTTCCACATATTTAGCTTATTCAGTATCTGTCTTCTGTTGACTCTTCTTTTTTCTCCAAACTAAATATTCTTACACTCCACATCCTCTCCCAATGCCACCAACACTACAAGTTGAACTAAAACGCTACTTACACCATGAAGAAAGCTGAAGTCATTCTCATCTAAGACCTTGACTACGTCTGGAAAAAGGAAGACGTCAGGCATGTCTCATGAGGACTTGTGATCACATCTTCTCCAGAACTGTCCTAAGAAATATTTTATATCTCCAGCTATCCAGAATGAACTATGTTCTAATAGTTGTTTAATATAGATTTACTGAATAAATATGTATTCTTTATATATTAAAACTAGTTCAATTCCCAGTACCAAAAAATATATTAAAGCTATCACACAGGAAAATACTGTAACATTTAAAACAAGAGTCAATTATTTAACATTTATATTATAGTTATATATTTGGTGAATATTGTTTTTATTTTAGGGAATAACACTGTACAGTAAGATAATATATACATATATATATATTTTAGCTCAGAATGAGAGATATAACAAGTAAATTCAAATGGATGAGCATTAAAATGATCATTATAACTCAAACACATGTGAACGGTAGCTATAAATAAAACTGCACATCTTTTTCTTGCCAGCAAAGAGTGCAGGTACTTTGAAATATAGGTAACCCAGAAGAAAAACAAAAATGCAGATTTCAAATTATTTTCAAAATTTTAAAATTTCTTTGTATTTCTGTTTGTTTAATTCACATCTATTTTATTAATGTAAACATTCTGGTATTGGTATACTTCAATATTTTTTTCATTTTTTCTAAGTGGTTAGCAGGTCAGTGCAGTTAACTTTTTAATATATTCATGTCTTTCATTTTTTAGATGATTTCAATTTTCAGTAACTAAAATCATAACAAAATAACTATAAAAAGACCTTATCCTTGACCACACAGAACTTTTATGAGATACATATACAATTTTTAAAACAGAAATGTCTTTTTGGGGGGAGGGACACTGGGGATCAAACTCAGGACCTTATACTTGCATGGCAGGTGCAGCACCGCTGAGCTAAATCCTCAGCCCAAATGTCATTTTCAAAACAAAGAAATGAGCTTTAAATAGACACCTATTCCAAAGTTTGCGACGGCTGCCTTGGCCTGACTGCCCCGCCCCAACCCTTCTTTACACACTTTGCCTAATGCACGCAGACGCAGGGAGGTATAAAGCATACAAGGATTTGTGGGCCTGAGTATGGGCAGTGCAGCACACCCACCGTGATTGGCAATTTGCTGCTTAAACATACGCGTGCAGTGTCCCGACCGTGCCTCCATCGTATTTCGTCACAGAGCAATGATTTCAGTTTGTTCTAGCCAATTCTAAATTGTACTATCCCCAGACAAAGACTTCCACCTGCTCGTCATTTAAGCATTGGCTTTGGTCGGCTTTTTGTACGATTTCAATCTTTTCAGCTTTGATTTTTGCCAGTGCATTAGTTACTATAGAAACAATGTTACTGATGTATGAAAGCAGTGACAGAGAAGGCGGCAGGAGATGGTGTGTGTCATATGGGCGCACAGACACAGGTAGGCTGTGTGCACTGTCAGCCCTCAGCAGTGATGGGCCCTTGGTCCAAGGATCCCCTCCTCCCCATGGGTACTAAAATGTTCACGGGCTTCAGATTTATAAAACAGTGTCATTTTTGTATACGGCCTACACTGATCCTCCCATATACTTTAAATCATCTCTCGATTACTTACAATATAAATGCTAGGTAAATAGTTGTCATCTTATATTATTCAGAGAGTAAGAGGAAAAGCTACCTGTCCATGTTACTACAGACATGACTGGTATACACTTTAACTACCTTTCCACACTGCAAGTGGTTGGATCTATCGGTGCGGATGCCATCAATATGGAAGGCCAACCGTCCTCACACTGTGATGTTTTCATAGCCATGACGATCTGCACATGTGTGGTAAGTGCACGTGATCAATGCAAAGTAATTCTCTAAAATTCTAGGATTAATAAGTGTGATGGGAGATAGTTGGCCTGACATCAACCTTACCCCTTCCCATCACCACTTCATCAATATCATATAAAGCAATAATAGCAGCAGGATCTGTCCTTTCTGACCCGTCTAGATAGATCCAGAGCAATACTAATTCTAAAGAATCCAACCAAGTTTGCCTTACTCCCAGGTATATATTTGGCATAAGGCAGACCCAGAAAATTATGATTGACTTACTGACATAATTTAAAAGTACGTAAAACCTATCCATCAAATAAAATTAACTCATGTTTATTACTTTAAATAGAAAGTAATCCTCTGAGAAAATAATAACGTATTTTTTTCAAAATTATTTAAAGCTTGTAGAAAAGATGCAAGCCATGAAGAAATATGAATCCCAATTAGAAAACAAGAAATATAACAACACTGAGGGGAAAAAAATGAGAAATCAAATGGAAAGATTCTTTCAATATTGAAGATTTCACTGATATCAGCAAATGGCAGAGTAGTAAGTTCCAAGCTCAAAATTCTCTATACAAACTTCAAAAATGAAAACCCTGCTGGAACCCGTGTTCGCAGAACTTCGGAACAGTGGAAGTGTCACAGCAACAAAGCAAAAGCTGAATCAAGATAAGGTGATCTACAGCAGGAAAACTTCATAGCACCTTGCCCACTTCTCTGGTCCAGGACCCTGGTCCCTGGTTCTGGAGAGCACAGAGGGGACCTTACTGAAGATTACTCTGTAGATCTTCTGTAACCTACCTGGGAGCTACCTGAAAAACTGACAGCATTGCTTGTGTCTTGGGCGCCTAACTTGGAACTCAGCTAAGTAAGAAAATGGTGGTCACTGCTGAAGACCATTTTCAGGGCAAACAGTGAGCTGCAGATGCCTGGGGCAAAAGTTTCCAGCTGAGAAATACAGTAAACGGCCTGCGAATTTAGAGGAAAGGTAGGAGGAAGTTTTCTTAAAAAGTCAGTATGTGGGTAGAAGAAAAGGTGATGAGACAGCCACACGTACAACCAGGGCAAGATACGAGGTCTGACAGTATCAGAGAGCACCAGGGACTTTCAGTTTCAGTACAAGGTTTTCAGGTTCATTACAAGTCTAAGTGATGAAAGGAGGGGTTCCTAGTACAGAGCCAGTCAGGCAGGACTGGGAGAGGGTTTTTTTAAATAGCTAAATAAATACACAGAGAATGGAGAAATAAAAATGAAACAAAACAAACAAACACACACACAAAAAACACTTGGTCCACTTGCTCTAGGTGGGGTTGTAGCTCACGGGCAGCAAGCTTGCATTGTCCCTAAGGGGTCCTCTGTTTTAGTCCAGATACCCACCCCACCTCCAACCCTCAAACCCCAGCTCAACACAACCAAGGACCATGGGCTTCTGTGAGCACACACAATATGAAATGCAGTCTGCAAGAACAGCTGGAATAGTCACTAGACTAGTGGATTATTAGAGCCTTATACAATCCAATATGACAATGAACCATGGGAAGGGAAAGAGTCTCATCTCAAATGTCCAGTTTTCACTAACGATAATCATAGGGCACACAAGGCAGGAAAGTAGTTTATTCAAAGGAATCAAATATTCTGACAGAAACTGTCCATAAGCCCAGATAATTGAAAAGCTAGATAAAAGATATAAAAAAAAAACTGTCTTACTACATTCAGAGAAAAAAGATGGTTGAATAACTAAAGGAGATCAGGAAAATGCTCAAATAAAATGTGACCATAAATAAAGATAGAAATCATAAAAAGGAAACAAAGCCAGGTGCAGTGCCACAGGCCTGTAATCCCAGGAACTCAGGAGACCAGCCTGGCAATTCAAAGACACATCATCTGAAATAATAATACATTTTTGGGTCGAGGGGTGTAGCTGAGTGGTAGAGCACTTGCAGAGAATGTGTGAGAGAGCCTGGGCTTCATCCCTAGCACTGACAAAAACAAAGGAAATGCATTCTGGGGACAAAGTGAAGGCTTTGAACGCTGCTTTGAGCTGGGAGAAGAGATACTTTGCAAATTTAAAGACAGAGCAATACAAATGGTCAAGCCTGAAGAATAAAAAGAAAAAAAAAGAAAACTAACAGTCCAATAGAACTGCGGGGGGTGGGGGGTACCACACTGATGAACATATGCAGTGCTGTAGACTAAGAGGGAGAAGAAATAGAATATTTGAGGAAATAATAGTCAAAAACTTAAATATGATGGAAGACAAGAAAACATTCAAGAACCTTAATGAACTCCTAGTAGGATTAACTAAAGACACCCATACAAGACGCATTATCATAAATCTGTTGAAGTGGAACAATTTTCATATCTGAAATATGTTTTAAAATCCTTATAACTGACCAACAAAAAGATAGAATGACCTAATTTAAAAATTGGCAAAGGATTTGGATTGACTACTACTATAGTAGGTTACTATAATTAAAACAGTTAAAAACAGAAAATGAAAAAGAATTAAGATTATGTACATGTACCAATTCCCAACAGTAACTGTAATAATTATGTACTGCAAATATGTACTAATTTTTTTAAATAACAAGTGCTGAGGAGGATGTAGAAAAATTGGAATCTTCATTTTTGCTGGAGATAATTTAAAAATGAAACACCATTATAAAAACAGTCTAGCCAGGCGTGGTGGCATACACCTGTAATCCCAGCACTCAGGAAGCTGAGGCAGGAGGATCGCTGTGAGTTCAAGACCAGCCTGGGCTACATAATGAGTTCCCTGGCAGTCTCAACTAAATAGTGAGTCCCTGTCTTAAAAATAAACAAAAAAAAATTAAATAAAAATAAAAAATGTTTAACAATTCCTCAAAATGTTCAAAATGTAACTGTCCTATGAAACAGTGATCCTTCTCTCAAACATATACCTGAAATGACAAACAGAGGGATTCAAACAAATCTTTTCATACAAATATTTACTATAACAACATTTGGGGATAATTCTAGGACTTATCAATTCGATAAACAGACATACAACATAAACACCATGACTATGGTATTCAGCCACAGAACAGAATAAGGTCATGAAGGAAATTATTATATGGGCTACAACATAGAGGGACCTCAGAAATATGCTAACTGAACTAAACCAGACTCCAAAGTTTAAACAGTAGGATTCCACTTGTAAGAAACACTGGATGTAGATTATTTCTAGAGACAAAGTATGTTGGAAATTACCAAGGATTAGAGGCAGGGTGGGAATTACAGTAATTTAATTGGCATAAACATTCTGTTTGGGTCGATAGAAAAAATTTGAAAACTGGTGATGAACACACAATATAGTGAATGCAATTAATGTCAATCAATTTTACATATGAGATGGACGAAGTGGCGCATTATATAAATATATGTTTTCTATAATAAAATAAAAAATAATTTTTTAAATGGTGACTCAACTAAGGAGAATATATGCCCAAGCAACCTGATACTGTTGTAAGAAAACTTCGAAACAGGAAGAGAAGGTAATTTTAAAGAAAAAAAAGAAAAAGGAAACAAAAGCAATTAAAAATCACTTTTTAAAAATTAAAAAAGCAAAACAAAATTCAATATATATGTATTATATGCTCTGGAGACTACCACAAAATAAGGGGCAAGAATAAATTTTAAAGGCGGTGACTCAAAAATGTCTCCCCCCCAAAAAAAAAGCAATCTTACATAATAAAAACCATACCACATGAAATACATATCAAGAGACCAGTACAAACCTACTACTTTCCAGTATATATAATATATATAATTATATACACAAATACATATAAAAAGAGAGAAAGACTAATTTAAAGATTAAAATAATACGGAGTAACATTAGGGGAGGAAAAACAGCAAAACAAATAAAAAGGAAAGGAAATCAGATTACATACAGACTTTTGCAGCATCAATAATTTTGCCAAGCAAGAAAGGAATAACATATGTGTGACACTAAAAAATAAAATGAACTTTATATTTAACCAAAAAAGTAGCAAGCAAGACATAAGCAAAAGGAGAGGTAGTAATACACACTGACCATATCCAGTGACTTGTAGAACCAAGGCAAGATGGGAATTTTAAAGGAGTGTAATATGTAATGAGCATGTGCCCTCACAAAATGGATGTAAGGAGAGGTGAGAAAATAGATGAGAAATGTTACCGCTGGAGACAGAGCAATTTCAGACTGGGATTCAAGCAGATGGAAGGGCTTTTGTGTTACCAGTAAAGTTCTGTTTCTTAACTTAAATATGGTTCTGAAAATGTTGTCTACAATAGCTCTTAAGCTATATATTTTCACTTCTTTGCTTTTAATTATCTTTGTTTATAACAAAAAGATTAGAAAGTATTCCTCTACACATTAAACCAAATAGCCCTAATTATATACCTTACTGAATATTATCAAATACATTACATTATTATAGATCTACAATGAAAATTAAATATCAAAATACCACTGTTTAGCACTTCCCCAAATTAAACATTTTAGTAATAGACAAGATAAGAAAATCTCCTCAAATTCTTCAAATCGATGCCCATATATTACTCTATTAACTGTCATATAAGAATATTAATTTTATTTTATTTGAAAAAAGAATATAATTTAAATGAAAATGCAACTGTGATATACAAATATAGTAAACATCTCATTTAGTCATATTTATATCTTATGTCACTTTCTCATTTGTATAAGCTATTTGTTTATAAATATATATTTATAGACATGTACAGATAGACTGTCAGTCACAGATGATGAATTTCACCTATATGGTACAGTCATGAATTTGGCAATGGGTGCTATACATACACTAATTACTGGCGAGTCAACTTATTTATAAACTTTCAAAGTAGTAATTTTTAGTCCCTTTTGCTTGGATATTCAACAAATTATTGTATCACAAATAGGTAAATGAAAGATATTTTCTATTGTTCAGACTTTCAAATAATTGTTTCACAGATTTGGAGGTGTTCTTTGATTGTTTTGTTTCGTTTTGCTTTAATTCTAGTTTAGATTCAATCTTGACTTGTAGTGTCTAAAGTTAAGGATAATAGCCCTAGAACCTAACTATAATGCAGTTAGCCACAGATGCTCAATAACAAAAGCTCTCTATCTTCCAGTACACTTCATGCCATAAAGAAGGTAAAGAAAGAGCTAAGGAGAGAAGAGGGAGGGGACAGCAGAGAGGACGAGAGAGAAGTTGAGAAGAGCGGGGGGGGGGAAGAGAAAAGAAGGGAGAGGAGAAGCTCCCTACTATCCCTACTATCGATACTTTCCCTAGCGTTCAACTAATACATAACGCACCTGCGAAGTATCCCAACAATGGCAATAATTAATATGGTAAGTAGTAGCCTTAATTTCTGCTTTAAAACCTGTGCCACTATATTTCTCTCTAACTTCACAAAGTTTGCTTCATTTCAATAGGATAACATCTAGCTATTACCTTTGCCTTATTTACTACCTGGAAATGTATGTATTTTCAGGCAATATTTTACAAACATTTCTTAATCTCCGAAATTTTCTTAACATGCGCTACTATCTCTAGTATAGCCACAAGGCATATGAACAAACTAGCATTTTTATTATTTGTGTCCCCTCAACCCTACTCCTTTTATTCATAAATGGTCCAATAAGGATAAAACACTTAGTTAAAATGAAGTGTGAATTAATTCTTGATTCATTTTAAAAGGCATATAATTTAAATGAGCAAGATCCAAATTGTGCTTCAGGAATTCCGAGTTTTAATTTTTCACTAATAGTGAATACTTATGTGATTATATCTCTTTTGTTCCTTTGGGATGACTATTAATTCTGTACCCCTATCAAAGAAATAATTTGAAATCTTTGGAACCTAATGGCTTTGCATATGATGTGTGCATAAAATAAAATGCTGTGCTGGCGAAACGTTAACTACTTGCCTACACAACTAAACTCTCCTGCTTTCACTAATGTTATAAAACTGTTGGGGTTTCAGAAGCAGTTTACTTTAAAAGGGGTACTTTAATCTTTTATTTAGACTATTTATGAAAAGTGTTCCTTTTATAAATCATTTCAAAAGGCAAAAAAGTTCCTCAGATTTAGCCTCTTATTTATAACCACTGTTTCCCAACCTTCCATTCCTCAGGTTATCAAACGAGAGCATCCTTTTATTTAATTTCTGTGCACATATTAGAACACAATGTTGCAAAAATCCCAAATACTATTTTTTAAAATCTGCATTAATAATGAAAATAGTATATAATCCTCATTATAAAATGAAGGCCTTTGTTAATTTTTCATGTATGGTCTACCAGTCCATTATAAGTACAGCTTCAACTTCAAATATATTTTGAAATATATTTTCTATACTTTAAGAAATCAAGCCAAGAAAAAACAGATGCAATTCAAAAATAATGTGGCATCCATACCATTACAAGGAAGTATGTACACGCTCACGCGCGCGCGCGCAAAGAAAAAACAGATGCAATTCAAAAATAATGTGGCATCCATACCATTACAAGGAAGTATGTACGCGCTCACGCGCGCGCGCACACACACACACACACACACACACACACACACACGTATACATAAGCACTCATGCAAATACACATTTTCTATTCTCAGGCAATGATCGTCTCCTTTTCACATTGACCAGTCCCGGCATTTGGATCTTATGTCAGACACACAGGCATGTAAAGTCAATTGATTCCTTGGCCCCAAAAGTTTTGTTCAGGGCTGACACAATGATATCAGCTCAGCACATCAGTCCTTCAGAAAGTTGAAATTGTATATAAGAAATTCTAATTTCAATGTCCCAGCTTTACAGAATAAAAAGCAGTAAGCATGAAAATGTTGCCTGTGGCTATGTGTCCACCTACTTGGAAAATACAAAAACTTTCCAGGAATAAGAGAAAAGAGTGAAACATTCAGCTAACAATGTACTAAAAAGAAAAGACTGACTGACAGGTAACACACACTACATGCAGCTAAAATACTTCAAACTAAAACATATAAAATAATACCATTAGTGTAATGAAATTTTTTAACTGTAAGAATTTACTTATATAAAAATTTTCTTAAATTCTGTTTGCTGAACCATTCTGATGGAATGAGAAAATGATACAAATGGTTGGCTGAACACTGAAGCATTTCCTACAAAATACTGCTGATTCTTTTCCTGATGTTGTATGTAAAATTCGCCAAATAAATATGAAGTCATTGTAACTGTGAACTGAATATAAAAGTTGAGGAGCAAAAACCAGTACAGTAGTGTGTTCCATCACAGTAGTGCTTCTGGATTGAACACCTTCTTTCAAGTGATGTTTTTGAACACAAATTCTGACCTCCTCAGTAGGCAAAGTCAAGGATATGAAAATATAAATTTATTCTATTGCTGGTGAGTTAGTAATAATGCCTTCACCACAGTAGTAGTAGTACTAAAAAGATTGATGACTACATATGGAGGAAACGGGCTACTTCTAAGGCAGTAAAAGTAGAATTCTGAATATATTTCCTTTAAGAGCTTCCTGTTTTGTTGGGTGTGGTGGATCACACCTGTAACCCCAGCACTGGGGAGGCTGAGGCAGCAGCCTGGGCTATATAGTGAGTTCAAGGTTAGACTGAAATACATAGCAAGACCCTGTCTTAAAAGAAAGGAAAAGGGGGGAAAAAAAGAAAAAGAGGGAGGATTCTTGCCTTAATTTACAAAAGATATGAAGATAAGTTTTCTTTAAAGACAAAAATATTTGAGAAAATATGTTTGTAGGACATTTTTCTTCTTAAAATCAGGTAGTGATATTCAGAAATTGAGTATAAAATGAATTAACTGAAGATGAAGTAAAATGATACTTTTCTTTATAAAATTTTAAGATATTTACCACAATAACATTTATAGCTTAGAAAGCTGTGATAATTTTCTGCAATACATTGGTCCTCTTACTAATAAAAGGTGGTGGCTAACCACTGCTTTTAAAAAAGTGCCACTTAATGACTTGCTTCTAGTTTACAGAGGGTGACAGAAATCTCAGGCACTCACCTGGCAACTTAGACATTGCCTTCATGGAAGCCACACAGTCTCCTGCAAAGGCCATAGCAGTTAGGCCACAGAGCTGCAGAAAAGAGCTGTCCTAGCTAAGCCCAAGCCAGAGACTGATAAGCAAAATAAATATTGTCCTTTTCTTTAGTTACTAAGTTCGCAAAAAGGAAAATGTTTTGTAGCAATAGAAAACTTGAACAGTAGCCACAAACTTTAAAAATGTCAGGCAATCAGGGGGAAGTATAACAATGCAAGATATGCAAAAGCAATAAGGAAGAGTTATCGAAGAGTTTATAATTCTTTTCATTGTGTTCCACTGTTTACTCACACTATTTTCTTTCTTGTTTTCTGTCTTTCTTTCTTTTTTACACATAGCAGGCATAGAACAGGTTTTTACATCAAACTGAAGCCTGGGAATGGGCAACTTGGATAGCATTTTATGGAAAATATAGTCTCAAACCAGTTTGATCTGACTTCATTTTGGAATACTTTTTATTTCATAAATTATGACTATTTCTTGGATACAATTATGAAAGCATTACATATATATTATGTGACCTGTTTGATATATTATATATGGAATTTGTATTTACCATATGTTATGTGTATAAATGGTAAGTGTGCATATATACAATAATAATATAATATATAAATACAAATATGCAACAGAGGATTTGAGCTTCACTTTTCTAGTTGGCAAGATCATCCACCATAATGAATATACACAAAGAAAATAAACATTTCACCAAACATGTAAAAGAATATATAGTGCAGGATCAGAAAAAAGAATGAGAGTATAACAAGCAAAGCCAAGCAATGATGTTAAATTTATCTTTGTAATATTATAGAGAATGCATCAAATTTGTCCATAACATTATAGGAAGTACTCATTTCATATGATTACTTCCAGTTTATGTCTTTTAATTACATATACTTCATTCACTTAACAAGTATGTTTACCAAAGGGTTATTACATTAAGTCACATTTGCCCATTTCTTCATTCATGATACATGAGGAATGCAAAGAACCAAGATCCCTACCTGTCTGTGGGTGGTAATTTTACTTCTGTGACAATTTAGGAAGAACAGAAGATAGCACAATACATGGCATTACAATGTTTGGAAGCAGCTGGCAATTTCTAAGTATTTTAAAATATGTATCAATGAACAGATTGCCTGAAAATCTACATGCTTTTCTTTTACAGTAATAATCAATATCCTTTATTGTGTTACTGAATACTTCCACCAAAATTGCTGTTTTGGAGTAAATCTATGAGTGTATACTCATACTTGGATCCTAGTTGATTTCTCAAAATTAGTTTATACATTTCCTTTCAAGAAGACTTTTCTATTGATGATTATTGATTGTGAGTAAATCTGCTTGAAAATTCTAATGTGCTAATGTCAGACTGTTGCATCTAAATGCTTTAATTCAAGTGAGCTATCTATGAGATCATTGACCTCTAAATACAAGGCTTCTTCAGGTTCTTGTACCATTTCCTTCAATAAACCCTTACTACTAGAGAGTTCACGCCCTCTGAACTCAGTCTCACTTTTTAAACTTATGCACCAATTTAATCTACATTCTCTTAAGATTTTTATATTATATTTCTATGTATTATTTAACTTTGAATTTAACATGTTGAACTCTTTTTATCAATTTGATTTTGTTTCTTGATGATTATTTTAATAAGTCCACATATACATTTTTACTGTATATTTCTCTCCCCAAATAGAATGTAAGTTCTAAAAGGATGGTAACTTGGTCTGGTTTATTCATTTCTAAATTCTCACCATCTTGAACAGTAGTAGAAACACACACAAGAACATACCTGTTTAATGAATAAATGTGTTTCTCAGTAAATATTTGTCATCACTTAATTTTAAAAATTGCCTGACAAGGTGCAATGACTTTTTTGGTATCCTTCACCTTTCTACATAAATTCTAAGTTTAAAAGATATGCCAAATATTCCTTCACTCTTAGGAGTCTAACAGATGAACCCTGGTTTTCAAGTATTCATCTGTGTACAACAAGATGAGAACGGATATTTGTATGGCTCTTTTTGTCTCTCAGCAATAAACATACTACTTTGTAGAAAAAGATCCTCACACTTTTATGTTACCATAGGCAATGTCGACATTGCTCAGTTCTCAACTAAGGACATAGTTCTAACTCCCATCGTTGAGTCTGGGGACGCAACTTTCCTTTGTTCTTAAACCAACTTTTTACTAATGAGATAAATTCAAAATGTTCTTGTGAAGAAACTCAACCACATGCATATCTAGGTAAGCCAGAAAAGTCATCAAGAAGTAGAAATTTCCCTGTCACTATATAAAAACTGCTGAGCAGAAACCACTGCAACAGAAAGGTATAAGTTACAGGGATCCTCGAAGATGGCTCTTCCCAAAAATCTCTGATATCTAAAACTGATCTCAGGTAAAAGATGAAAAAAGTGTACAGGGCCAAGGATTTTCCTCAAAGAAAGGGATGAGCACTTAAATCCTTCTTGAAGGCCTTTGAAGGTAAGCATTAATTTAATGTGCAATTGAATTTTTCCAAAATAATGTGGTCCAGACTAAGGTGGAACCATTGAACAAAACTCCAAGGTTCTGGAAAGAAAGATGATTCTGAATGAAGAAACGGGTCTTGGGAAGCTGGCTCATAGCTTGGGCTGTGGATAGGGTAGAGGCACTTCTAGATTAATTAGTGGTATCATTTTTTTTTTTTCAGAAAAATAGCTGAGTGTATGGATATAAACAGGAAACATAACCGCAGCCTTAAAAAGTTCACTGTGAATTGTCATCTCTTCCTGTGCAGGAATCTGAACTCGCGAGTAAACCACAATAGACACAGCACACTGGACCATATGGGGCTCAATTTCAATAGTGAAACATTGGGCCAGGGACAGAAGCACTGAGAGCTAGGAACTGAAATGTACTAGGGGACTGATGATCCTTTCCAATCTGATTTGGATGATGATATTCAACAAATGCACAAGCCACATATATTAAAGAAAAGAAAAAGAGCAGAAACCTATACTGAAGCAGTAGCCTGCCAGAATTTAACTCACACTTTTTGATTTAATATCTCTATCACAAATATATATAGAAACTGACAATAAGAACCTTCTTTGTATCAGAGATCTGAATATTAAAACAGAAAATACCTGCTGGAAGATAAAAGAGGTAAAACTCTTGAAGGCATAGGCATAGGCAAGCACTTTCTGAACATCATCTCGATTGCACAAGAATTAATATCAAGAATCAACAAATGAGATCATATCAAATTAAAATCTTCTGCAAAGCAAAGGAAACAACCAATGCGTGAAGTCAACTTCCAGAATGGGAAATTTTGGCAGCTACTTCTGAGATAGAGAACTAACACGTAGACTATACAAAGAAATCAAAACAATTAGATCTCCTCAAACAAAAGACCCAATCAAAAATTGGGCAACCGAAATAAATAGGCAATTCTCAGAAGGCATACAAATGGTGAATGAATACATGAGGAAATGCTCAACATTACTGGCCATTAGAGATATGTGATGAAAACAACACTGAAATGCCATCCAGCGACAACAGTCATCATCAAGAAATCAAATAAGAAATGCTGGCCAGGCTGCAGGGTAAAAGGTACATTATTGTTGAGAATGTAAACTAGTACCACCACTATGGAAAGCAGTATGGCAATTTCTCTAAAAAACTAAAAATAGAAATTCCATTTGACCCAGCTATTCCCCTTCTAGGTATCTTTCCAAAAGACTCAAGAGATTTTTTAAGTATAATGATACATGCATACCCATATTCATAGTAGCAGCACAAATCACAATAGCTAAATTTTGGACGCAGCCTATGTGCCCATCAACAGAAGAATGAATAAAGAAAAGACAGTACCTATACACAATGAAGTACTACTCCACCAAAAAGAAGGACACACTTGAGGCATCTGAGACTATAATACTCCTTAAGTGAAATAAATCAGGTTCACAAGCTTAAATAGTACATGGTCTCTCTTACATGAAAATCCTAAAAACAAATAAAGAGAAAAATAAGAGATAAGAAGAAAAAAAGTTTTCTAGAATTGTTTATTTATTAAACAAAACATTGTGATTTTTATTTCTGCATTTTATTATGTTTTAGTATTTGACAGCTTTTTAAAAGTGTATAACCTTTAGACTTCAAAAACCAGGGTTCTCCCTCTTTCATATCACATTGTGTTTTTGTCCGGTAAATAAACTTTAGATGTGAAAAAAAGGGAGGGCTGAAAGAGCAAGAGGTGGGGGGAAGAGTAGGAGGGATGAAAAGAGGAATAAAGATGTGTTATGTGCATGTGCCAACTCCACTGAGGAGTGTGAACATTATGTACTATACCCATGTACTAATAAAAAAGAACCTCCTTGCAAGCTCCTAAAAACACCTCAGAATGTAGAAATAAATTAACTCATATCATTCTTTGCTATGAGGCTTTTCAGCCAAACCTCTAAGACAAGCTCCCATTTTAACTTTCTGAACATTACTGCGTACTCTGCCAGCCGGGGTGAACAAGCCAAGCCACAAATACAAGCTTTGTGGGGTTGAAAATATGTGGTAAATAAATAATTTCAATGCAATGTACTGAAAAACATTTACAGTGCAGTAGGGTATTAACACAAGTACTCTGTCGACAATTAGGAAAGGACAATGATTTTTCTCTGGTTTGGAGGAGGTTAGAAACTCTGCTAGGAGGAATACTTTTTGAGTTGATCTTAAATATGAGTAGCTGTTCACCTTATAGAATCCTGGGTAGGGAAAACGGCAGGGCCAAAGGACCGAAACATCAGCAAGGAGGCAGCAAATCTGAACAGCACATCAAAGACCAGGCGTGAACACATATGTGAAAGGAAGAACATGCATGTAGTAAATTAAGCAGGTCCCAAATTAAGGAGACTTTTGTGCACAAAAAGCTGAAGAGAGTTCAGCTGTAATCATGAGTCTTCTGAGCCCTCTAGGTGGCCCACATATTTGTACAGGGTATTCAAGCGGGAAAGTGGGGTGAACAGCATGAAGTATAAGAAGACTTCATCAACTGGTGTATGAGAGGGATGGTGAGAAGTAGGGGAGACACAAAAAGATAGGGGAAAAAGAGTAACATTCCTAATAATTTCCTCCAAATTTTAAAAAAGGTATATTTATTTCTTAATTTTCTCCAAAAATGTAGCATTTTTCATTGTTCATTCAAATGTTCCTTAGGATATTTTTTTTAACTGTGTCACAAAAATACACACAAAGAATCTTGTTTCCAAGATTCAAAAAAGTGCCAAAGACTGCCACTCTAAAAGTGACTTACATGTGCTGAGGCCTTCCCGGCGTGTTTTTGACGTGAGCCTAACAAAAATGAGCTTTGTGTCTAAGATCCTTCCCTTTGCTGTTTCAGTGTTTATGCTTATTGACTTGGCAAGAAACCAGATAAGCAGCTCACATAGAAAATCTTGGCAAAGAAGAACACTGCTTCTATGGAGAATTCCTTTAACATTCATTTTGTCATTAAAATTTTCTCATATAGTCTAGATTCAATAGGACCCACGAGAGTGAAATAGGTAGAATACTGGAAGTATATAGCATTCTGGAGAATTAGTACAGTACAGGTAGTAAGAATTAGCTCATAAATCAAACTACCTGGGTTTAAATTCTTTGTGACCTTGAGTTTGCAAATGATCTGCTCTTTTCTTCCCTTCCTCATGTTCGAATTCCACAGTTCCTTCAGCATTTCACAGGGCTATTGTGCAGGTCAGAATCATCTATGGAGTCTGACCAGCTCCTCACCTGGTAAATATATGAGTGACTGAAAGATGCAGTGAATATTGCAATCCATCCTCCTTCAAAATACTCCCCCTTGCAAGACGCACTTACAACATTGTTCTTGCCACTTTCTAAAGCAACTCTGAAGTCCTCTTCTGCATCTTTAATTGCACTGTCCTGGGTCTTAAATTGACATACAACTTTTATCTTGCATAGTCACTTTGACCTCAGGGAAGCCAGGTCACAAGTTGCCTCTTCCAGTGAATCGAGTGGATGAGAACACTGTAATGTACTGTTTGACAGGAAGAGCAGTAAATGTTTGCCTTTCGTGGTACTTGTGACTTTAAGCGAGAGCCACATCCAGTGAACATGGTGGATAAGGACACATCACGATATTTTTATCTGACAGAATCACCATAAACATTTTGACGAGATTCAGGACATCAAGGCAGTCCTACAACACAACTAGACACTCACAAAGGAGGACTTCCAGAACTGCTTCAGAAAGTGGCAGGGATGTGGGGATAAATGTGCTCAACGTGAAGAGTGTTTTCAGGGAGATTAATGGCAAATGTCTTTTCTGTGATATATGCTTTTTATTTAAATACACTGTGTTTTTTGATCCTCATTTGTATTTACTCAATAAATGGTAACATTACCATAATATAAATATAACAATATTGATATAACAAACAGCATCTTCATTTGCCATCCTAGATAGCTAATGAATATCTATTTTGTCTGGTATTAAAATCAAAATATTAAGCACAATATCTGTTCTTGCAATGCTTTAAAATATTTTTTATTTTCTGCTTACTCCTATATCTAAAAACATTCTGGCAGCAACAGCATAATGGATCATCTGTTCAAATCATAGTAATGTTTGTTATATCAATAAATGAAAAATGGGAAATATTACGATGCCAAATATGCAAATGAAACACACATGCCTAAACTATTTTGACACATGGTAATCACCACAGAATTATAATGGTTCACCTAAAATTACACTGCCTCATATAACAATTCTGCCAGGTATCTCAGAGGAAGGTGTAAATCTCCTGTAATGTCCTCATGGCAACAGGAAGTAATCAGAGCATTTCACACGTAAAAATTAATAGTTTGGATTTATATTGTACCTTTCATCTAAAGGCTGACAAAGCTTCCATAAACATTAACTCATTAACTTTCGATTGCTTCACCTCCCATAAGGCAGTATCCACCACATTTTACAAATGAGGAAAATTAAATTGATAATAACTACATATTACATTCATGGTTTAGGAATCACAGTATATATCACAACTAATTTCTTCAAAATCTGAATAATATTTATGGACTCGAGTTTTCTACCTGTGCAAAAAATGCACACATGATTTTTATTATGGTGGGTTTCATGGCAAGTCCTTTTAAAGACATTTTTTCAATTCTTTGTATAGCATCTAAAATAATAAAAATTAAGTTTTATAAGTTTTCTATGTATGATGTGTTGGATATTTACATGTAAATATTTTGAAAAACATCTGTCTGTGCATGTTTATAATACATATAAAGCTGAGGAAAACACAATCTTTGTCCAGCTCTATGTGTGTGTTCATGCATTATAAGCTTCTCAAGGTGAAAAACAATCTTGTATAATTTTGTGCTCATCAAAATTAACAGTAATAGTGTAGAAAAAAGGAAAATGCCATATCTGAGTGGTAAATATCTTCATGCTTAAAAATCTTCAGACCTTATATTTCACACAAAATTATATAAATGCCATATATTTGTTGACTGAAACTCTCAAATAAGTGATGGATATTTTACAGCAACTTGAAAATTAAAAATTTATGGTATGGGTTCAGTCTGCTTTTATAATCTAATGTCCAAACACACCTCACCTTGTATTTAGTTTATTTATTATTTATAACAAATAATTCACTTCTCCCCAAAACACCACTTAACATTTTCCTCACTATGCCTTTGTTCCTTCTCCTCAGAACACACTTTCCCTACAGGTCATATATCAAATCCTACCAAGTTCTGAGGCTTAGGACTTGAGAGATCTCTGCCATGCAGCCTCCCTGAGCCTCTGGAAGACGGTGTTGTACTTTTTCTTGTCTCCTTCATGGGCCAGGCACCACTGCTTACATCTTTGTATACACGCACACACACATAAACACACACACACACACACACACACACACACACACACACAAAGTTTGTAGCCAAAGACTAATAGCAGTGACAGTCATACACCTTGCTTCCTTGTGTAAAACTGTGGCAGTGTAATCATCCCCCTAGACCCTGAGGAGTGACTTCTCCTGGAGCTACTTCTTGGCCTAGCTTTTACCTCTGCCCTGTTCTGTTTTCCTCACTCCTTTGCATTTCCTTCTTGGCACAGCCTTCAACAAATTACTTGGACAAGAATTCTCCAACATTGGTTCTTCTAGAGAACCCAAACTATAATTCAGTGACTTCATTTATTGATTGCAACAGAAAAATAATTCAAAAGGCCCACAAAGGAATCTGTAAATAAACTGATTCCTGTCTTTACAGTAAAATAATAAGACATTTAAAAACATTCATTTAGAAAACACTGCATGGGATTGCGATGAAATAAAGACACTGAACATTATTTCTATCCTCCTACATAAGGTCCATGCTGCACAACAGAGATGTGGCTCTCACAAGATAAGATACAGTCAGTCTGTGACCTTATGAAAGGGTAATGGCCTGCAAGACATCTATCTATCTATAGTATTACATTATCAGCATCTTCCAATTTCTTTCTCAAGTAAAAGCTGCGAAGGGTGGGCAAAGTACACAGAAGATGGCAGACCTGACTTTACAGTCAACAGAACTCCTCCAAGGAAAGAGCGCTGGAACTGTGAGGCACGACAAGGGGTGAGTCTGGGAGGGCTCCCTAGATAAAGGGCAGCGCATTCGGCAGTTCCTAGGAAGGAGGAATGTAATGTCGCTGAAGAACTAAAATAGCCCCAACATGGGGAAGGGAGCAAAGCTAGTGAGGAGGCAGGAGTCCAAACACCTACAGATTTTCAGTCATATTAAAGCTTTTCTGTTCTGTCTTAGATCTGTGAAAGTCAAACAGCAACATACGAGATTTTAAGCATAGCTGGGACCTGATATTATTTGATTTTTAAAATGTTTCACATCCCCAATTCTGGCAATCAGGAGACTGAGGCAGGAGGATAACTACAATTCCAAGGCCACGTAAGCTAAAAAAAAAAAAAAGTGAGTAAAAGGCTAGCCTGAACTACCTGGAGAGAACTGGTCTCAACACACCCTCCAAAAAACTCAAATCATTCTATAAAGATGGTATCAGCAGGGATAGATATGCAGGTATTCAAGCTATAATGCAATTGAGACAGATGAAGTAAGAGAGGACGGGCAGGCAGCTGAGGAGTGACAGAGACGGAGACAGAGACAGCTCTGAGTTATCTGTGAGGTAGGATTGACGGGACCTGCGTCTGACCGGATTCGGTGTTCAAGATTCAAGACGGCTCTGGGCTTACTTCAGCAGTCTGGCTTTCCCATGCCACAAGGTGGAGCCTTTCACCGAAATCAACATCACAATCAAGATGGCTGCAGAAGATCAGGAAAGGATCTCAGCGCAAAACCTGTCAAGACTGGGTGACTTCATGGAACAGAAGAAGATGAATTATTACATACACATGAATCCAGGGTTCCAAAGCACTCAGACGTTAGGGTGTGGGCACATACATGTCACACGTGCGCACAGGTACAATGCAGGCACTGTGTGTGTGTTCCGGCACAGTGAAGATGAATCCCATGCGTTATGATGCTAATCATAGTGCTTATCCTTGCATAACAGAATTATGAAGCAATTTAATTCTTTTTGTGCTTTTTGTATTATTTATTTTTCTGTGCATACATATGAATATTGTCCCCAGAAGATAATTTTTAAAGGGTTAATCTTTCTTACATGCAGCAGCACAGGTTTTGGGATAATACACAATTATAACCTGCGCACCCATTAGAGAAACCACTCAAAATACATTTCTAAAGTAATTTCTATACACAAACTTAGAATTCGGCTTTTTGTAACCATTTAAGTCTAGACATTCAACCACACCTCCAGGTAGCTAATTTGTCCTATTTTGTAGGAAGTATTCCCTATTATTATAGAAGGTTTTATAATACAATACTTTTACTGTATGCCTTAGATTTCTTTTACTTGTATAAGAAAAAAATTTCCAATGAAGTCAGTTATACTCTATAGTACTCATAATACATGATTTCTTTGATTTTTGTTTTCATCCTAAAAATCATATTGAGATAAAATAACTAATATTAACCTTCATCAAAGTTGCACTAAAAACAAAATAAATAACAATGATATAATTGGTTGTTCATTTATGGTAGGCAAAGTTCTTGGAGCCTTGTAGCAATTATTTCATCTAATAATAAATCTGTGACTCTCCGCACCTACAATACTCATCCTGAAATGGTAATCTGGTCCACACAGGTGGAGTAAATGGCCCTACATGACCTAGCTAGGCGCTCGTGGCACTGAGCTTCTGAGTCAGAGTATCACCCACTTCCTCCTGCCCTCAGGAGGGAACACTCTTCTTCTGCTAAGGGCATGCCTGCTGTTAATTCTGAAGGTGAAATTGGAGACCTAATTTCTCCTGGACCATAGTTTGTTCCTTCCAGGAAAAAGATAAAAATCTACAAGAAATATGACCCTTCCTATCATAGTCATCAATAGCTCCAGAGGTCATGAGGCAGACATTTATTGATTGCCTGTTCTCTCAGTAAGAATGCTTCCTGTGGAATAAACAAGAAAACTCTAATCAACCTTAAATGGGAAATAACTGGCACATGTAATGAAAAGTCTAGGAGGGAGGGCCGGCTTCAGGCACAACTAGATCCAGAGGATCACGATGCCATCAAGGCTGGCTGGGCTTCTCTTGATTCTCTTGGCTCAGCTCTGTATGTGCTGGCTTTGTCCCCAGGCTCAGAGCGAAGATAGCTATGGTAAGGCCAGGCTTCTCATCCACACACAGGACCACTGCACTAAACGGGAAAATATTTGTTCACACCCCAAGCTCTGAGCGTGAGTCCTGAGACACTCTAACTAGGGCAGCTTAGGCCATGGGTCAACCCCAAACCAGTCCCATCTGCAAGAGGATTAAATAAGGTGTCTTACTTAGCCGGGGTCACATGCTTTACTGCCAGGGCAATGATACCTGGAGAGAGCCAAAGATGACAAGGGCAAAGTCAAGAGGAAACACAAAGTACTAGGGAAAACAGAGCCCTAGGTGTCCCCATCCTGTATTGTGCGCTTGATTTATACACACATCTAATTCAAGTTAAGCCAAAATACCAAAGAAGTAAGAATTAACTCTATTGTAGAAATTAAAATACAAATATAAAAACCCGGATTAAAAATAATTCCTATCTGCCTTCATAGGTTCTGCTTTCCTCATACCAAAGAGAGCAAGTTCTGATGATTTTGCAGAGTTCATGTCAGCTAAGCTTCATGTCGCTCATGCTTCTTGAGTACAGATAAAACAACAAATGGAAGGCCCGTAGATACCGAGTACAAGTATTCTCTCCTTTCTTCTCTTCTTTCCTATCTTCCTTTTCTTCCTTTTCATAAATATTTCCCAGGCCTCAGTGCAACGCTAAGCATCGGGGAGCAACGTGATATGTAAGGCAAATGATTGTTTCCCTCAGGTTACATAACGAGTGCATACTAAGCTAGGGATAGACAGACACCGGGGGCGACAGAGGGAGGGAGGGACAGAGGAGAGGAGCAGAGAGGTGTCCAGCTGACTACCAAGGAAGACAGGTTGGACTGAGTTCTCCCTCCCATGTCTTCATTCAGGGTGATTTTTCCATCTGGCATTTGCTGTGGTTGTCACATATTTTCTATTTAAAATACAAACAAGAGTCTGTGTTGACTTTAATACACATTAAATACATTTGAACCATTTAAAATACTCATAAAGTAAAAGATCAATCTAATACATCATTTGATATTAGCAATGATTTGAACTACATACTATGTCTTGT
>NW_022900944.1:2332139-2352008 GCF_012274545.1 Fukomys damarensis | reverse complement strand
AGAGAGAGAGAGAGAGAGAGAGAGAGAGAGAGAGAGAGAGAGAGAGAGGGTGAGAGAGGGATTGATCCCCTATATGTTATAGTTAGGACAAATTCTAAAATTGCATTAAGTACAGCCACACTGCAGGGAGTAATGTGGGCTCTTGAATGGGGTTATAATCGCTCAGGGAAGATTTGCTGGATGAATTTTGATGAATGAAATCAGTTGTCATACAACCTGTCAAGGTACACTTCATTGTCCTAGAAATGAAAATATCTTGATTACAGTAATTGTAATATATATTCAAGATGAATTTGAAAAATCATTGACGATTGTTTCACATTCCAATTTCTCTTTAATTACTAGCTAGACCTTCTTTTTGTAAGATGCATAATTCGCAAGCTAAGTATAAAAGTCCTGATGGCTTCGATGCAGTTTGGCAAGCGGCCTACACTTCTAGGTTCTAGAAGGAGCCAGTCGCAGTGAAACGTGTGGAGCACTGCAGTATCTGCAATGCAACCTTTACCGACAAGAATTTGAATTCATTACCAACAGCAGCTCAAACACCTCGCTGCTTTCCATTGCGCAAGGTCTAGTATCAGCAAGCTTTACTGTTGAATTTGTTTCAATTTAAATTTGAGTTGGCCTTTTCATGAGAAAAAAACCACTAAGTATGTACTATATGAAGTTTCTTTGTTTATACCCACCACAAGAAGAATCTTTTTGAATCAGAAAAAAAAATTAACAAGTCTTTCTAAATATTGTCTTTGTGAGTAAAAACTTGTCTGAGCACTCTATCTCAGGAAACAGGAGGGAGGGGAGACTCATGATCCTAAGGACGCTGCGTATGAACACTGCCACAAATTACACGGTGCCTCTGACCAACGGAGATGATCTGTAATCTGTGCCTCGCGAACATTTAATAAGGTGACACACACTTAGTCTAGACTGCGACTATTGAAAGCAGCCACACAACTCACCCAGTGTCTGCAGTTACTACTGGCAAGGCAGCCTTCCAAGAGGGGAGCGACCTCTGAAAAGGACTTGTTGCCTGACCCCCCCCACCCGAACTCCAATCCTATCACTGATACCCTGCTAAATTCCTGCACGCTACAGCCTTGGCTTGGCAACACAGGAAAGTTCATCCAGCAAATGCATTCTTTTCTATCTGAGAAATCCTAAGCTTACAAGAGTTCTGGTGCGTGTCAACACGGAACAGAAGCTGAGGTCGATCTACCAACAGAACAATGACAAAGGAGTCCTCCATCACGCTGCCAGGATGGTCAGGGGAGGTTTCTGATTGCAAAGTGGAGCTTGGAATATTCAAAATATTGAACAGTTTGAATGATGACGACAGTCTGTGGACCACTGTCGCAGTGCAGCGTGACAGTAACAGTAACGCAGCGTATCCCTTCCTGAAATAATAACCTGGAACGTGCACCACCGTGTGTGTGATTCACTACAGCCGCACACGCTCATGATTGGGAAGGGACCCTGCAAAATCTGGGGATACCTCTCTATCCTCCCTCTTTCTCTCTCCTTCCACCTCTCCTTCCCTCTCCTTTCTTTCTTCCTTCTTTCCTTCTCCCCTCCCTCCTCTTTTTCCTCTCTCATCTTGCCTCTTCCTTTCTCTCTCCCTCCTTACCCACTTATTTAGTGATTTTCCCCGTAGCGCCCCATAATTTCATCATCACTTTATGGCCTATACCCCACTTTAGACCCAAGCTGTGGGAAGAGGACATGCCTGAGGGTTTCCTCATTGTATTTATTAGAGTTCAGACAAGACATTAACGGGCACTGGACACACACACACGCACGCACACGCACACACACACAGAAGTTCACAAGCAAATGACATATACTGAAAAAGTTCATATTTATTATTGTGCTTTGTACCGTTTCATTCGAACCTAACAACTCAATTGAGCAGATAGTATGTGATTTAGGAAGAAAAGAAGCACCAAATAAGATCATAAATTTATCCTGCCCACCAGTTTTATCTTCCTGATGACCAAGAGGACACTAAGGCAATGATTATATAAAATAGAGCAAGCGAGCTGGCAGGAACATAAATACACTTGCACTGTGCTTATGCAATTCAGCGTGATTGTGGGAAAGCTGTAAACAGTGAAACAGAGTGTGTATGTATCATCTTTGATTTTTTTCTCTTTTTCATAAACTCTAAAGTCTTTGGAGATAGCTAAGAAACTACAAAGCACAACTCTATACTGTCAGCTCTCCAGATAACCACAGCCTCAGAAAAAGCATTTAAACTTTCCATTCCACCCCACTTGCAAAACTAACTAGTAATTAATAGTAATTAGTAATTAATAACTAGTAAACTAATAAAAGTAACAACTAGTAAAATAATAATTTGTGGAATATTAGCTATTAGGGGCTAATAATCTTGGGTGCTAAAAGCTTGACATGGAAAACTGACTATAATCCAGTCAGATTAGCACCCAAAGCAAATCTTGATTCACAATTAAGGGCAATCAGAAAGTACATTCTTTGAAAATAACATGAAATAAAGACATATCCCAACCTCAAATCCCAAATCCCCTCTTTTCTAATTCAAACACAAGTGAATAAGAAGTAGTTTGCAAGAATATACAGAGAAAACATGAAAACCACAAATTAATAGTGAGAAAATGTTTTCTAGTTAAGTATTAGCTAACCATTAGCTAGAGTAGAGAAGCACACTCCTAAAAGATCCATTTTTACCAGAACTTTGTATTCTGAACACCCTGCAAAAAATAATAACCAAATGCTTTTAGTTCCTGGTGATAACAGATATTTTTTTAGTTTACATTTATTACGTTTTTCACGGCCATTAGCATAAAACTACCTTTCAAAACAAGAAAATTCAAGATCACACAAGAGGAAAGAAATGCAGGTTTCATACTGAAGCAGATGTCATCTTCCATTCACCCAATAAGTGGGATATCACAGCCCTAGGAAATATTAATAAGGGTACAATGCTAATGCAACCACATATAATGGAAATAAAGCATCATTTTCCTAATCAACAAAAGAGGATTATCCTGTGAGTTCTTCCTAAACTTACTCTCAAAGGCTCCAGCTCAACTTTAACTATGTATCATTCAGCACATCTGTAGCACACTGAGTGGTAGGGGATCGATCTGTCCATCACTCTCCCCGCCACACACCCCATGCCCTCCAGCAGGGAAGCACTGAACCTGGCTCAGGACAAAGCCCTCCACTTCCAGCAGATACCTGGGCCCCATGCAGCTGGCAGGCATTCTAAAGGTCATTCTCCCTCTTGAATTTGAGCATTATTTGTTTTTGTCATTCTTTGACATTTAACACTTCTCTTTGTCTCTGTCTTCATCCAGCCCTTTCTCAAGTGGATGAGAACATATCACTTTACACCTGAACACTTCTAAGCACACAGAAATGATACTGATAGAAGTAGCCTTTCCTTTTCTGCTATTTTTCTTTCCTAGTAGCTGTTACCTAAACACAAGGGATCATCTCACCAAATACAAAAGAATAACTCCTTCTAGATAATGTACTACCTGCATTTTTCTTCTTTCATTTTATATATAACTTTTTATTACAATTTCTGTTTAGTTTTTTTCTGTTCCACATAATGAGAGGAACAGAAAAACAAAAAGTTCCAAAATGTCTACTGAATTAGAGAAAAACAAAACTTGGGGAAATAATCTGTGAATTAACATATGTCTGAAATTTTCACTTTTGAAAATGTAAAACTGAAACAGATATAGTTATTAAGGTAAAATGTTAAATTAAACCTTTTCTTATCTAATAATAGAAAAATATTGATCAGGTTTTATGGAAGGTTGACCGAGGATGATGTAAAGATCTGGCAAATTCCATAATATGACTGTATAATATTAAGCCGAGTTTCACAGCTAAGCATTCCCCATTACTCTGTGGGAAAAGGAGATAAAACCTATGAATATTCCTGGTTCATTTCCATACACTCTAAAATGTGGATGTGAGTAAACATTTTCCAGTGCTTTCTCAGTCCTAATACCAAAGATTGAGAGGCTATAAAACATTATTTTGGAAAAGGCAAGAATGTTGCTTAGATACTTAATTATCTTTGAATAATTTAAAATAAAGACATACTGCCCAAGTACTTGTGTGATGCACTGAAAACCAACTGGAGACAAGTGAACAGATACTTCAAGAGGTAGACATCATGCCTATTAGCACTGCATATCAATCACAGACAGTGCACCGTAACACTCACTGTGAAGCACCAGCAAAACTAGGACTCATTTTTTTAAATGACAACTCATTAGAAGACATTGCTTTTTTTTTAGACACTGATGAAAAATCAAACACAAAGCTTCAATACTATTATAATGTAGAAATGTGGGGGAAATGCATGAAGCAACCTGGATCCAAATCACCAGAAAATGCAGAGATGGCTCTGGTAAGGGAACCTGGCTTCTCATGCTATAGGTGACTACTGAAGAAAGAAGCGCAGAGGGTGTGCGCAACAGGCACAAACTCAGTGAACGCTCTTCAGTAGAAAAACTCAGTGTAAACAATTCCACAGAAGAAATATGCACAAGCATCAAATAGCTGAGAGATGTTGGGTTAACTGGGCAAATTATATAACATTGCCGAGTTTATCTCACCTGCAAAATGAGAATGATTCATCAACAGCATTACTGGGTTTTACTGCTACAATATGATGCCTAGAAAGTATTTGTAACAATTATCTGCATATTTACTGAGAGAGCTTAATACTTTTTAAAAGCAAGCTGTATATCTTTCTTATTATAGAGGATGGGTTTAAGTCACTTTCATTGTATACTTTGACTCTCTTCTACAGAATTCCTCTAGATATTTTCACAGAGAGGTGAAGTAGGACGAAGGGATCAAATCATCGCATTTATGACAGTGGTACTCAAGGCAGACAAACTGAATGAGTCTTTTACACTACAGAGCACTTCAGCTCTAGTCTCCATGATAGCAATTCTAACTATTCAATACAATAAAAGTCCTTTTTCATTCTAGGACCTTCCAATTAAAATGAAACTGTGGACTTATACATTCAGAGTCCTATACAAATTGTGCTGACTTGCCTTGGAATGCTCCAACAATCTACTGACCTTCAATCAGTTAAAAACCTGTGGAGCTGGCAGTGTTGATTAAGATCACATTAATGGCTCAATTGTGGAAGACAAGTCTAGTTTAACTGGAAAAAAAAAAGAATAATTAGTAAATCAGGGCTGGTATGTTAAACAGCCAAGAGAATTTAATGCTTACCAAATCACTGTGACTTCCCTCTCCCTCTATATTAAATAAGAGCACACTTGTCCCCTGTAGAATGATTTACATGAACACAAAAGAGGAGAAATATACATCTACTTATAATATGTAATAGGAGCTTTAAAAAAGGAGTAGACCCAAAGATATGTGTAATAGTTTAAAAACAGAATTAATAA
This sequence comes from Fukomys damarensis, assembly GCF_012274545.1. Classification (NCBI taxonomy): domain Eukaryota; kingdom Metazoa; phylum Chordata; class Mammalia; order Rodentia; family Bathyergidae; genus Fukomys; species Fukomys damarensis. The sequence continues at coordinate 2,346,582 of NW_022900944.1, read as the reverse complement.
GAAATTAATTATTTTAATATGGATATTAAAATCAGAAAACAATGAATGCTATTTAAAGAGATTAATTGGAAAGATTATTGTAAAAATATAAAAAATACAAACTTTTGAAAGAAATCTTTAAACCTCTTATGTCTTACATAGGTCCAGGCAAGAGGAAGATTATAGGTTTAGAATTAACTAGAAAGACAACTATTTTACTGACATTCAGAAGCCAGAAAAACAATGAGTGGGGCCGGGGATTTAGCTCAGTGATTCCGAGGCGACGCCTGCCTCGCAAGCACAAGGACTGGAGTTCAATCCCCGGTACCAAAACAAACAAACAAAGAAAAAAAGAATGAGTAAGAAAGAATCCATGAAGTTATCTACATGTTTTCTGTCATGTTAAACAAACAGCAAATCTCTTTGAGCTTGAAAACAAGCAGACAAATAACCCATATAGTCATAGACAGTTTTCCTCTCCACTTGACATAATTACAAAAATCAATTAACACCAGCCTGAAGATACTGGGCAAATGTGCACAAAACAGTCAGAAATAAAATGTACACTTAAGTAAAATCTATTATATTTATGAAGTTTTGAAGGGAGGCAGCAAAGGGGAAGTACCGCTGACAAAATTTATTAGTGATACATGCTGTTTCATTCTTTTACAAATGCTTTATTTCCTTAATTTACTTTTCATTTTTGCCTACATGATAAGTGATTACATCCACATTTCACATATGATAACATGAAGGTTGAAAACAATTATCCCTGAGGGCTGAAAACTGAATCCAGACACACGCTAACAAGCTCTCTGATTGTTTCCATAAGTTAATTAAAGATTTATAATACATAATGAAATAATGATGGGAAATATATATATACATATATACTTATATATTTTCTATATACATATGATTATAGCATGATTGATTGTACAAAGACTAAAGACAATGAAGCAAGAAAATGCAAAGCAGATTTATTTTGACAGCTAAAGGTTTTGGAGGGAAATTTTCTTATATGGTAGTTTGATTATTTTGAATGTGGATTTCCACTTATACTGTTAAAACTATAATTTGCTCAATAAATAATTTTTTAAACTAAAACATTCTTATATATCTTTCTAAAAAGGTGCTTTATACAATGAACCACAGACTATAATTGAGTACACAAGCCCCAATGATAAATAAATATCCATACTGGAACATATAGATTTTCATTCTCATTTAACCAAATCATATTTATTATTATTTGCAATATGGGAGCATTTCTGTTAATTCATAATTACTTTAAATTGTCCTATGGTATGGCAGAGGATATTTTGTGAAGTCACTGTGTGAGTGTGTGTGTATGTGTGTACACACATGTGTGCAAGTTCATCACTGGGCATAAACACAACAGGCAAAACCCAAGAACACATACAGACTACACAAGAATAGTATAAGAAGTCTTTGCAAATAAAACCATTCCACAACAAAGCTACTTCAACTGGAATTTAAAAAGATTTTTAAACAATTAAAATATATACATAGGGACATGTACTGACAAAAACAAAATAAACTTTAGTTCATATTGGAAGGAAAGAGTTTCAGTCTGAGCTTGGGGAAAGAAAGAATGAATGGGGAGAGAGATAAGGAGGAAAGGAAAGTGGACAATGTAGACTGAGGAGTGGTTTGGATCTGAGCAAAGGTGAAACAGGATTTGGATCCAGACTGGACTCTGTGAGACTCTAAATTCTAAATGACCATGGCCCCTAGCAGTTTGCAGCAATGGTGTTCCCAGCACTGTGTTAGCAACCTCTGACACGATTTTTAATAAACTTCAAAGGAATCAATCATTGTACTCTAAAGGAATACAGTGGAGCACAGATAAAATGATCCCATGTTAATGAAAACAATTATTCAATTCTACACAATTAGACTATTTCTACTTCCCAGACAATAGCCCACATTAATACTTCTTTCATGGCACGAACATAAGTACTTTGGTTAGTAAAAATTATGTTTAATAGATTATTCAAAAGACCCTCAACTATAAAGCTTTCAAGATATTAACCTCTGAATTTTCTCAGTAGCATAGCAGGGCTGTTGGCCAAAGACAATCTCTAGTGTTCATTCTCCCTGTGAGAGACTGTCTATCTTATTTCTCAGGGAAGATGATTAAGAAGAAGGGGCTATGCAGGCCTAAAAATCACTACCTCTGAAGAAGGAAGCCTGTATTCCTGTTTGAGCATAAATGTGAGAAGAATGTTCTCAATCTAGTTCCACAATTTGAAAACAGAGAACAAAAAGCTTACCAGAAAACCATGGTGCTAGAAGTAAAGAAAAGGGGTAAGGTTAATATGAAACAGGCCATGAGAAAAAAGCAAGGGTATGAGACATCAAAGCAGGTGATCGCAGATCATCTCCTGAAGCGAAAGTGACTGAAACCAAGAGAAAAGAAAGGAAGACAACCTAATAATAGGATGGCGTGTATATCAAATTGAGGAGATAGGAGAGTTGAATAAATTAGATAAGAGTAGGCATAGAGCAACTGATTCAAAATCAGAAAACAATAGTTTGTACTCATTTCTCAGATAGCAAAAACTTAACATTCACTTATGAAATAATGCCTGGTGAAGCCTGTTTGGAGTCATTCCTGCTTTTATAACAATTCTGTAATAAACTGTGTAGACTGTTGACTCCTTACTAATATTTCCTCTTAGGAATCCATCTAACGCAAATTTAAATCTTCGCTATAGACTACCTTTACATTTCTTTAGACCAGTTTAACTCCGTGTGAGAATACACATCTCACAGCGATACAGCATCTGCAGTTGATCCAACTGCTAGTATCAACATCCAATCAGTTCTGCTAGGAGCATCAGTCAAAAAGCAGATAGGGAGAATGGACAAAAAGAAAAAAAATGAACAATCACAGTCACCACTTTTCACTTTCTGATTTAAAAAACTCAATATGTTTATATGAAGGAAAACAACTCATATCTATTTTTTCCTCTTTTCTGCCACCTATGAAGAAATAAAAAAAGGCCTAACAAAGCAATTAATTTTAGATTGAGCCACCCTAAGTGTTACATGGGCCAGAAAGGAGAGAGAGAGAGAGAGAGAGAGAGAGAGAGAGAGAGAGAGAGAGAGAAAGAGAGAGAGAGAGACAGAGAACTTATTTTCTAACCAAGTTAGAACTGCATTGAACTGGTAGGTTTCTCTGTGAACAAATATACATAAAAATAAAACCATTACTTATTAAAGAGAGTGAGAGAGAGAAACAGAGAAAACCAACATAAGTGAAACAACCACCTAGCCTAGGGGTGGCCAACCTGTGGCATGTGTTTTATTGTGTTTTTCTTTTAAGACAAAAGATGTTAATGTATGCCTTGTTTTTTCTAAACTAGGACTTTGGTATTCAGGTTTCACTGCATTGTGGGCACTCTGCAATAAATTAGCGTGTTTGGGGTTGCACTTTGGCACTCAGTCTCTAAAAGGTTCACCATCATTGACCTAGCCTAATAAATAAAATACCACAGAGAATGCTGAAGCCGTGCACTCCCTTAATCAGATCATCTCCATTTCCCTTCTCCACTGCTCCCCCCTCAAGGAACCACTGACCAGACTTTTGCATTTCTCCTTGCTGTGCGCTTCATCTTTCCTTCTAGAACACAATGTTCCTATTCTTCCTGGTGGTCTAGAATATAGCATCTGCTGGAGGCCAAGTGGAAATATATCACAGAAGACGCTCTGTACATAGTGTGCATTGATAGGAATGTCAATCCAACACAGGTTAAAAATAATTACCCAACGTGTTTAAGAAGTACAGCTGAAATCTATATTTCTCCTTTTAAAAAAACCAAAGTTCTATCAACATGACATAGGGAGCTGAGCTAATCCCCAGGGCCCAGGCTGTCAGCAGCATTGCCCCTGAAGAGATTCTTTTCCCACTAATAATATTCTCCACTCCGCTCCCTGTGTTTGTCATTCAGCATGTTCCTCCTTGGTGGCCTCGAAGTCTCACTCATCTTATGAGCTCAGCAGCCAAGAGCAAATTCTATCTTCTGAATCTGGGCAATATTTTGAGAAAATAAAACTGTTTCTTCTCAGCAAGCCTGTGCATATGAGCATTCAGGGGCTGATTTTCCAGTTTATAGATTATCTAATACCCTTTGCTCCCTTTTCTTTGCTTTTGGCCATTTCACTGCTCATTAGCATTGCCACTGATGGGTGGACAGGAAACATAAGAAGAAAGAGTCAAAGCAGTTTTGCTATTTATTAACTGTTTATCAACCACAACAAAAACTTGTGGAGAAAAATGCTAGCCAGTTAGTTTTTGAATTGCCTGTTAACTGTCAATTTTCTTTGCCTGTCTTATGCTCATTACACCTAAATAATTAAAACTCAGTATAAATGTACAATTCATGCTGTAAAATTTTCAGTATACTTTTCCTAATAATATTTTGCAATGGAACATTATTTCTCTTTTCATCTGGGGTTATCCCCCTTTGCTACAGTCTACAGCAATAATATATGGATTAATAACATGGAAGATTTTATACTATTAATTTCATAAATGAGAAGGGACATTAATCTATATATGATACATATAAAAATATATCATGAAGAAAATATGTTTAGTGAAATATCTCCTACATTAAAAGAGCTTGGTTTCATTAATTACACAATAACTAGATCCTAAAGTTATTCTGTTACTTGGTTTTGTAGCACAACTACTGACATCTATGATCAACAAATAAAGAGGACAAGAGGCAAATGCTAGACATTACTCTTTAGCTGTAACTTTGGCATGAATGCACTGACTTTGTAGCCCATAGCTGTACTAAACTGAATGATTAACCATCAGATAGCTGAGCAAAGTGATTTCTATTATAAATGAAGACCATCTGTAAAGGATAAGTTCTTCATCCCATTATAAAGTTTCTTTCTTTTTCCTCTCTAAAATCCATGTTTGTATTATGGCATCTTCAGGCCATAAATCATAAACGTGACATTTGTTAGTGCCACTGGAGACCACACTCATGCTTCTGGAAGTCATGAACTGCTCTACTGCCAGCTTCTTAATACCAAAATATTTTCTCAGAAGGCAGAAACACCTAAAAGTGCTTAAAGGACAGGAGAATGTTCTATTTGAATATTCAGATTAAATACTGTGGGCCTAAATATTTGGATATAATGGATCTGAATAAACATCTGCTGAAACCCCCAGAATGTCACATAATGGTTTACATAGCACCGTAAAGCATGTATGTTTTACAAATGTATTATAAGGATGTAGATCATGATTTCTCCACTTAATAATGAATTACGTAAAATGTCAAAAGAGCACCATGACTAAACCACCAGGAAAAGGAAGAGTAATCTCACTCAAGTCTGTCCATGAGATATCATCCCAGTAATATGGGATTAAACTTTGAAAAACAATGTTGAGAAAACAGAATGGTTCTCATAGAGGTCATTCATAGAGGGCCTATACTGGGAGCTTCTGGTACATCTAAAAAGAAAATTCAAGTCTCCAGTTACTGCCACTCACACAGGCAGCAAAGAAGATCTGGACTCAGCTAATACTACAGGAACTGCCACTATACCACTATCAGAATTTTGTATGTTGTCAGATGGTAGAGATTATCAGAAGCAAGAATCGGTCTTCCAGATTTTAATTCATCTCAAAGTACATGCAACAGAGCAATATGACTCTCTTATCTCACTTTGTCTCCTAAAATAACACTTGGTCTTTGGCTTTTAAGATAATATGTCAATCTAAATGGTGCCACCCATGGGGTATGATATTATAACTATGCCAAGGTTCAGTATAACAAGCGCTTTACCAATTTCAGTGAAATTTAGGGTCCAATCCAAATAAGTTCATATTTAAACCTGTTCGGCAATCCCTTTAAATTATCACATCTCACTATCCCAGGAAGTTATGGACCTGCAAATTAACAAAACTCTTTGGATGTTCTATATTTCATTAATTATGTTCCTCAGCCCCAGCCATAACACAGTTGGCTTTTATTTTTTTGCCAGTCATAGTTGATCCCAAACCACAAGACTCCTATCTTCTCACTGTTTATGTATTTCAAGTTTACACATCAATTATTAGATGCAACCAAGCAGAAACAACCATGCAACACTCACATGACACTGTTTCTACAAGACATAAGGCTTAAACAGGAGACCACATTGGAAATGACAAGGACCACAGAAGAATATAATTCACCACCTACTGAAATTCTTATTTTAACATAAACATGCTTACTTAAGGTGGAAAATCCATGTAGTCACACAACTTGAGGGTATATTAATAGATTTGCTAAAAGAACTAAGATTTCTGAGGTTAGGAAATTTAGAACATTTCCTTTCCTCATCTTCACACATGAATCAATAGTTCTGTCAATTATGACATAGCAGGAATACAAGTGAGAGATCAATAAAAGTAAATATTTAAATGTGTCACTTAAAAGTAACACAATATGAATTTTATTTATAGCCTGCAATGATAAACACTGCCCTGCAAAAATTATACCCACTTTGTAAAATTTTTCCAATGTGACATTTTTAGCAAACCAAATGTATTACATAACTTATTTTGAAGAAACCTACAACCAACTCGAATGTCTATTTATAATGAGAATTTTCAGTTATTTTAAATAGGAATATTGTATATTATTAAAATTAGTTAATTACCAAAAAACAAATATTCTATTTAAAGTGATGTATCAATTCACCTTAGTGTGTAATCAATCTATTCATCATTTCAGGTAAGAGATTTTTACTAATTTTGAGAATAAGGAAAATTAAAGCAAAATGCACAATAATAATGCACTACATCACAGACAGCACATGTGAGCTTCTGTCTCAAGCTAATTCCAGTAGCTATAACCCAATAATCACTTGACTCAAGATTACTATGTAAAAAAATAAAGGCAAGCATTCTTGTTTTAAAGCATTTGCTATCCAAATTAAATAAATTAAACTAATGTGAAGAAAATAGGTGTTATATTTTTAATTCTTCTTACTGATATTCTCTTAGATTAAACCTTTAAAATATTATCATATATGGCCCACTTCTCCCTTTAAAAGATCACATCTCCCTTTTCTTCATAGTTATACCACCACTCTCTTTCTCCCTTATAGCAAAACTCACAGACTTCCTCATGTCCCATGAAATCTCTGAATACTTTTTAATCATTATTTTGTCACTTCTGGCTCATTAAAAAAAAACACTTTTGTCAAATTCATCTTTGTCCTCAATATTTTCAAAACTAGTAATCAAGTCTCAATTTTCATAAGTACAATTTGTCAATTTCTCACTTCCTCTTTTTAGAAATACACTGACGTCACAGCATATGCTCCTGGTTTTCCTCGCATCTCACAGGACACTCATGGCTCTGGTACCAAATCCCTCTGCTCCCAGACCTCTACATTTTGGAACGCTCCTTCACAGGATTCTTTTACCCCACACTTCTTTACCTCCTATTGCTTTCAAGACCATGTTTATAGTGAAAAGTTCCAATTTGTAGAGCTGAAATCCCAAGGCTTAAATTACATTCTCACATAATATACTGCAAATTTGAATCCTCAAATTTAAGTTGTAATAGGAACTTAACATTCACAATTTTTATTTCTATCAAAAACTTCCTTGTTTCTCCATATTTCTACTTTTATTTAATAGCAACATATTTAATTCCTTTGCTCCAGTAAAATAGCTTGAAAGTCTCCTTATGTTTTCTGGCCATCTCCCACTTGACTAAGACGTGGGGAAATCCTGTTTCTATTATCACCAAGCTATCTACACAGTCCCAGACAACATTTCTTCAGTTACCACCTTAATTCAATTCGCTATTGCCAAATTGTATTTCTACTCTATCCAGTTCCCACAAGCAGAGAAAGTTATCTAAAATACAACCCACTTTACATCATGCACTTAATCTGAATTCATATTATGCCTATGAGATCTGAACACCTCAGGGTAACTTTTTAGTCCCTACAGGCTCGGCCCAGTTGTCTGCCAGTCCTCACTGCTTTCCACTTTTTCCTTTGCTCAAGTTGGCTCTCAAATGTTCCTTTAACAAATAAAGTGGATTCCTTAATGGCTGGTCTCATGGCTGTTGCTTTCACTATGCTCTCTACCCAAAGCTCTTCTCCATCAGCTACCCACAAACTTCACTGTCTCTGAATCTGGTCTTTTCTCTCATGAGCATCTTCTAGGGTCTTACCAAACCACCCCATCCAAAACACCACCTCCTCAACCACCAGCCCTTCACTTTGCTCATGCACTGATAATGCCCCAACATCAAATCACAAAGTTTCTTGTTTATCTAGTGGTCTTCCTCATAAGAAGCTTCCTCACTATAAGCTTCATAAATACAGAGACACAGTGGCTTGCTTACTCAATATTTTTTTCTAGGAGCTAAATGCAATATCACATATAGTATAGGTTCAGAGTAAAGTAAACATTTGCTGAAAGAAAGAACATTTTCCTAATCAGCAAACATACTGCATGTTGGTAGTAATGCCAACATTACCCTGTAGTTTCTGCAATTTTAACTTTCAGAATTTAATGATTTTGATAATAAAGTAAATATTTCAAGGTTACTTTGGAAAACTCAGGTACTTAGAGCAATAAAATAAGATTATTTTAAACACAATATTTTAATGATTTTGGTATGACAAGTATGAGCATTTTTAATAATAATAAAATTACCTGATTTTTAGGAGTAAAAACATTTGTCCAGAAGGGCCCTGACAATGGAGTGATTTAAAAAGGTTAAAATGCACAAGGCCTTTATCAGTTTAGCTTCAGAGGTTCACCTCTGAGTCTCTTTCCATCTACACAGGAAGCTCTCCAGAGTCGGGCTGGCCTCTGCTTGGTTACTGCTTTGCACAAAACAGTAGGATGAAAGCACAACAACCCAAAAGAAGAATCCAACACACTGAAGAACTCTGAACATGTTATCTCTTTCTGCTCCACAGTTTGCAAGATATCAAACTTAGGCTGATATTCCTCATGGGCTTCCAGTTTGTAAATTCTACAAACTACAGTAGGCTACTCATGTCTCCAGTTAGTATTCCTGAGCCTATTTGCAACAACATTGTAGGTAACGCTTGTACTGATGTTAGACCAAAAAAAAAAAAAAATCTAAAACTGAAAGGCAAATGAATCCAGCTAACAGAGTTATTCAGAATATCTGATGAGTAAATATATTAGCAGTAGTTATCTTTTCATCAACCATCATCTTCATTTTAAGGGGTCCCTAAATGAGTGATTACAGGTTTTCTTTATATTTCCTTTTGCATTTTCTTTTCGCAAAATCCTCTCAATGTAGCTATTGAGTATGGTTATATGAATCATATGTGACTATATCCTTTCCCCCAATTCCTTCCTATAAACCTCAAATATTGGATTTTTCTTCATTGTAGTCCCTATAATTTTAGAACTTAAGAGAACATTAGTCCAAATCTTGTTATAGGATTCATAAAAATGAGACTAAAGAAACTAACTTTCCACTATTGCTCAATTACCTTTTTATAAAAATTGGGATGTAGGCTCAAAGCTCCTAGATTCAAATCCAGAATCTGTGTTTATTATATCTTAATATTCCCCCTATGTTTTTCATATTCATCTGAAATTTGTATCTATAGCAAAAGGCTAAAATTCATCAATATAAATGACTAGATTCCACAGATGTCCTTAATAATTAATTCCAGAATTATTTTATTATCCGGCTGATTATCTTACCCTGCTTTTAATAACATACTATTACAACTAATAATTAATCATTATTTAATATTGCCATAGGCCAAATCCTAACATAGTAAGACAATTGTAACCTATTCTTGCACTTTCTAATGACATGATTTTGTTAATGCTCAAACTAAATGATCTGATTGAAAGTTGACCTAAATTTCCTCTTCCATTATTTTTTATAGCAGGATATGCCAGAATGAAGAGTGTGATTTTTTTTCAAAAAATGGAAGAAACAAGAGAAAATACTAAGTGTGAACAGACACTGTTCTCGTGTGGCCAAACTCTCTGGTGGTGATGGTGATGGCGGTGGATGTATGTCTGTCTAGGGGAATGATACAAAACCTAAAACTTACTACTCTCCAGGCAACAATTACCTGAAAACATATATGACCATGTATGACTTGACACTGTATTTAGTTATAGCTGTATTTTTGGTCAACATATCATTTTTACAACTCTACTACCGTGTGTGTGTGTGTGTGTGTGTGTGTGTGTGTGTGTGTGTGAAATGTTTCAAGTCACAGACTGTCAGGAAGCCCAGATATCCCCCAAGTAAGGAGACCTACTCTAGTTAGAAACTGCCTGACAAACTACTTTGTTTACCATTAAGCATACTTTCCTCTTTCCTGGTGTTCTGGTTTGTGCTTTTGCTTATTTTTCTCAGAGAATAGTATTTACTTAATATTTTACTTTAAATTTTTTTGCGGGGTACTGGGGATCGAACTCAGGCCCTTGCACTTAAGAGGCAGGCTGTGGAACCACTGAGCCAAACCCTCGGCCCTCTGCTTTAAATTTGTGGGAATAGTTATAGCATCAGACTAGCAACCTAATATAGCTAATGAACACCAGCTGCCCATAGGTGCTAGAATAAAATTCTTACAGAATGTAAGAGCCAGGGACAATATTTATTTTCCTAGACTGAAAATATTAAAAACATTTGTATTTATAGTACCATAAACCTCATTAAATGGCATTTTTTCCTGAAAATGTAGAAAACATTTCATGTGGTTTTCAAGTAGAACAACAAAGTACAGCTCAGAATGTAGTGACACCTAATGGCAAAGATATCTTTACAGGCCCTAGATGTATTTCCTGATAAACACTATATTTGTAGTAACACTAAGTGTTGCTACTCAGAGATGTGTTGTTTTCAGCCTGACAGATGGTGATAATCCAAAAGAAATGAGAATGTCTTTTAAAAATAAAGTCATATACAGGTGTAAGAAGAAAAAAACCTGGATTATAAAGTGTGGGCTAAAAACTATAATATCTCATTAAGAAAAATATGACTAACATACCCCTTACAAGTCAGAATGGAATGGAAATGTATTTCCTGTGGCTCCCAACAACTTCAGCTGGTTTCTACTTTTTGGAATTAATCACCATGATTTTATTCATACTTAAATTTTCTAGGAGATATTTAATGGATGTACATTTGACCTGGAATAGAAAGCAAAGGCCCTTAGCATAACAGCTATTAGTCATGTTATTGTTGATGTCTCTCATTAATAGCATTGTCTGTCTTCATGCACACCTGAATTGTGTGCTTCATATAATTATAGTGATGATGTGGAAAAGGATAATAATATCATATGCATCTTAGTACATTCTAAAAGTTTATATGGTTTTTGCCAAAACTTAGGAAGCAAACAGCTACTAGAAGTAAATTTAGGATGAAAACTCATTGAGATATGTTACATGGAGTCCCCCATGAGCCCTAGGGGGTTATCGTTAACCAGTGCATCTCATTTCAGCAGTGGACAAGGAAATATTTGGCAGAAGACACAGGATACCTTCTGGGGAAGTGTCTGCCTTTTGAGTTTCACCTGATAGTTCTCTGTTCGAAATTTGGGAAAAGTGATGCTTTACGTCCACCATGCATTATTTCTTCTTCATGTTCTGACATGTGTTACTCATCCAAATTTTTTAGTTTCCACACTCTTACAATGAAAATATTCTCTGAAGTGTCTCAAATATTCTGTAAACTGTTTTAAACTTTTCATAATGCTACAGTTGACAATTATGATCTTAGGGAATAAAATATCTGCTTATGAGAAAATCGTGAATGAACACTTCTCCCTACTCCCTCATGACATAAGGGATTCTACTATGACTGATGAAAAGCAGTGTGCACTAGTGATCAGTGAGACATATGAAGGAGGACAATACTTGCATGTTCCCTTGTCGAGATATATAACTGAAGACAGCTCATTTACAACCAGCTCGGTGAGCACAGGAACCAGATAAAGAAACTGGCATACATTACACTGTTAAAACATGAGATCCTCCATATTAGATATGAAGCAAAATACAAACTGCGCCGCTGACTGGAAATGCCACCTAATCCCTGCTTAATTAAAGCAGTACTCTAAACTCCCGTTGTGTTTAGGGAGTATGGAGCGTGGGACGACTGATGTATAAAGAAAATAGCAGTCAGCGTGGCTAATCTCAAAGACTTTGGAGCTTTCTAGCTACATAAATCAGAGAGACTTCTGAATAGCCTCATAAAACACCATATCATTGCCATTCCACTCACGATTTTTTGGTTCTTCCTACAGCATGCAGATCATTAGGAAACTTCTAAGCAATCAAGTAATGTTGGTCTGATGAAATTACTCAATCAATGCACAGCCTCAAAGTAGAAGCACAATTCAAAACTGAATAGTTTTTATATGTTCAGAGATCTTTCTTAAGGCAAAGAAGATCACATTGGAGGGCAGTTCATTGTGAAACACTTGTGTGTCTGTGTGTGTGTGTTAATGTGTGTCACATGTAGGGAGCAAATATGTGTAAATATTAAGTATTTATAACATATGATTTAACAGAAATGCAAAGTAATCACATGTGAATAAACACATTTTTATTTCACTCATTAGTTTCACCATTATATACCATCACTACAATGAGCTAAGGTGTTTAATAAAACAGATTTAGGAAAATGTAATTGACTTTATTAAACTTCCTGCATGAAGTAAAAACCCAGAGAGAGAGGGGGCTAGGGACAGATGGAGGACAGGGGAGAGAGATAGAGAGAAAGCATGACACGGGGGGGGGCGGATTTTCATACTACATATGATCTGGTTTAATACCAAAAGGATTCAATATTTAAAGAAGCTATTATAGCAATGTCTTTAATCTTTCCTGTTTGCCTGAACTACCTACTGCAGCTACTTTCTGTTAGAACACATCACATGAGGCTGGGAATTTTTTCATTTCTTCATAGCTGCTTAAATCTCTAGAGTTGAAATAGTTCCTTTCTCTACAGTCTTACTTTCATCTCTTTAGTCCTGAGCAAAAACATTTCATCTTAGTCATATTTCTCACATTAAATACTTAAATGAAAGCATTCACCTCCTAAAGAAAATTATCTTTCCCTACTCAACCAAGTGAACTAACCTATCTCATGTTAACTGGTACCTGGCCATCTCACTACTTTGCATTTATTACACTTTTGCTGAAAGTGGGGGTGGGGAAGGATGAGTGGTTTACTTCTGAAGCACACAAATTAGCCATTTTCAGTACATTATAAAAGATAGGAAGTTTTCTGAGAAAATGGGCTTTTTTACAGTTCTATATAGTCTAAATCTAATTCCCTTGTGTAATGCACTGATTACATTCAATTCAAATTAAGTAGTACTATTTCTTTTAGTAGGATATACAGAGTTAAGACATACATTTAGATTTCGAAGGAAATATTTAATTTCTACACAGCGACTTCAAAAATATCTGTTTATATGTAAGCCACGTCACTCTGATAAACAATAGTATGCAAAGGGAAAAATACAACAGTTGTGTTCTATTTTGAAACAAATGCCCAGACTGCACTACAAAATAGTACTCATCTAGTAAAGGACAGAAGAGCAGTAGGTGTTTGTAAATAATTCATTTATCATGTAAACCATAGACTAAGCAATAAAGCGTTTATTTACAAGCCTCTCCTCCTAAGGGATGAGAAACATAAGTCAGAAATCCCTAATCATAAAATGACTATAAAGGTATGACGAATATACACCTGCAGTTTCTCTCCATTTAAATCAGAGGTACTGTATGACCTAAGAGGAGCATAGTTCACTTCCAAACTCTTTATCAGAACACCACTGAATCCCTCAGTGAGATCATAATTTCTCTCTGAAAAGTTCTGCCCCACAGGCAGGCACTGTTAGCTCCGAGGCAAAAAGGGATCCAGCAGGCAAGCTATCTACTGCTTAATTTACTTAATGCACAAGTGCAAGGCTTTCTGAATCCTGACCTCATTACCCCTCTCACAGCAACACAGTGTACAGTTCCACTGGTGGCAATGAACGCGGACGGCAGACATGTTTAGGAAGAGCCACCAGCAGCGAGAGCCCCTGGGCTGAGGGTCTGGCCGCTGCGGGAGGGAGCACCAGACGGAGCCCCTGGCCTGGGAGGGCACAGCCGCCACCTGCAGCCCGGCCGCGTGTGTGTGCGTGTGCGTGTGTGTGCGTGTGCGTGTGCGTGTGCAGAATGCGCGGGGAAGGGGCACGGGGACAGAAAGGAGAGAAGCTGTGACCCATCTGTCGCCTCGCTCAGAACATCAAACCCTGTGGGTGGATAAAAGTCCCGTGCCCAGAAAATTCCCCAAGCTGGGCCTCTGTGCAATCCTCCAAACGAGCCTCGGCTGCCCAGGGAGGAGAAATTTCCGGAATGGAAATCATCGCCTTAACGCAGACAGGGCTGGGAGAGCAG
>NW_022900944.1:2331038-2331753 GCF_012274545.1 Fukomys damarensis | reverse complement strand
ACGCGCGAGCGGGAAGGGGCGAGGAGCCGGGCCACCTCACCGTGCCACCCGCGGGCGGGGAGGGGCCCCGCGAAAGCGCCCACGCGCGGCATCTTTCTTACCGATGTGAATGATTGAATCCGCATTCGCCGAGTCCCAGGTTCGAGACCACCAGACGGACAAAACCAAGAGCCAGGGGAAAACTTCCATCTCCTCCTATTCCGGGCGAGCGGGAAGGGGCGAGGAGCCGGGCCACCTCACCGTGCCACCCGCGGGCGGGGAGGGGCCCCGCGAAAGCGCCCACGCGCGGCATCTTTCTTACCGATGTGAATGATTGAATCCGCATTCGCCGAGTCCCAGGTTCGAGACCACCAGACGGACAAAACCAAGAGCCAGGGGAAAACTTCCATCTCCTCCTATTCCGGTCCTCCTGAAGGATGATGTTCTTCCAATATTTAAAATAATAAAAATAAATGAAAAAATAATACCAGAACCAGTCCAAAGAGTTTGAGGTCAGGATAGAGTTTGGCGCAGCTTTTTCTTCCGCTCCAAATCCCCGTCGCCAGCGCGAAGCCGCGGGCCGTCGCCGAGGGAGGCGGAGGAGACTGAGAGCCGGCCGGGAGAGCTCCCTCACAGGGCCGTGTCCCTTGCAGGGGGATTCTGGCCTCGCCGGAGTTGTGAGCAGTTTGGCTCCGTGGAAACGTCTCCAGCCTCGGCCGTGCTCGGGCGGGCAGGG
>NW_022900944.1:2236576-2330623 GCF_012274545.1 Fukomys damarensis | reverse complement strand
GCTGCAGGATGCTCCGGAGCCGGTCCCGGGCGGGACGCGGACGCGGGGGGAGCCGGCAGCTTCGGCTGCAGCCCCTCGTTGCCTAGAAATGGATCACCTAGGAGAAGGAGCGAGCTTGAGAGAGCGGTGCTGTCAGGCGGAGAGGGGAAACCGAGAGAGGAAGAGCTTCTCTCTAATAACCACCTCCTCCCCCTATCTGCAATACGAGGGAGAAACAAAATCGTGTCTCATTTCCTTTGGAGTCTTCAGCTGGGACTGAGAAAAAGGCAGGACTGTAAGAGAAAAGACGATGGAGCCCCCCCCTCCATTTAAGAGGTTAAAAGCAACCCAAAAAACGCCACCCCACTTATTTAACCTTGCTATTCTCCAACAGGTATCAGACTTTTTCTAGCCTTTGCCTGCAATTAGTCACATTGGTTGAAAACAAATTGGGAACACCTGGTCACTTAGGGAAAAGGAGACCTAGAAAGCTTTTAATGAGATTTCAATTATAAAGTTATAAAAAGGAATGAACGTGCTAATTACCTTTATACACTGATTTTTTTTTAAAATCTCCAGTGTATTTGTTTTTTAGGCAATCAGGATACAGAAAGAATCCTGATATCTTTCTGTAGATAGAAGTCCTCTCTCACAATAGAGAAGATCCTGACATTTGAAAAGAATAAATAAAACAGGAAAAATACTTCGGTGAAACACTTGGTCAGAATAATGCACAGAATAGCTTAATAACCCATGCTGATAAATTCAGAGTGGGGAAGTTGGTTGTCATCCTTGGGGAGAACTGAAGGAGGACTGAATGCATCCACCCAGGCTGAAGGACCAGCCTTCCACCCTAGGAGGATTTTTTGCCAGCTTATTCTTCAGTGTGAATTCTTGACGACTGGGACTTCATTTCCTATAACGATGAACTTGATGAATTTGACTTTGTTGAAAACTGGATATATATTAACAGTATCAAGTGCCCGTTTGAGGTCAGGCATTAACGATCCAAATTTTGTTTCCCTTATCATTTTAATCCTCTGGGAATATTGTTACTTTGGATGTGTGAATCTCAAGCTCCTCATCCTTTTTCAGTCCCCTCCCCAAGAGTGGTGAACGTCTTTTCTTATACTCTTGCTTGAACCCTTCTCTGTTAGTCCGGTGAATTGGGTTGTTATTTCTGCGAACACAATCGTACATTGTCATCGCTACAAAGTACTTTCAATCATCTTTGTATTCCAGAATATTCCAGAAAATCTTGTGATATCCTCTTGCTGCTTATGTGAATACTTCTTGGGAGCTACACGGTAGCCACCCAGTCCCTCTCCTTCACCACCTCACTGCCCATGAAGTGGAGTGAATTCCTTTAATGTGGAATAAATCCCCTTCTCTGTGCTATCATGGCACCCTGTGCCTTTGTCCTGGAGTCAGACAAGACTGCTTCAAAATGAGATCATCAGTGTCCAGACAGTATAGACCACAACTTTTGCACATTTTATTTAGTCCAGCATTTCACGGAGATGATCCTTTGTTGACTAGAATTCCACTTCCTTCTAAATCTGAAGCAAAACAGTGCTTCCCAGAACCTACCCCTGATTCAGTTTCTTTCAATCACTTTTGGCCATTTTTTTAACCCCAACCCCCTAGTACACATGGACACAATATTGACCATACTTGTGTTGTTACTGATGTCATTATACTATTTATTAAGGAGTTCTAATATACTTTCATGAATTATACTTTGTTGATACAGATAATAAAAGAATGGATGGGTTTTCCCCAGCTTGCTTCAGTCATTCACATGGGTATTATAAAAGTTGATTAATCACTATGTGTTCTACCAAGAAAAAAACTGTGACGAAACCATTTAACATGGAAAGAATGCTGTATCTAAGAATCAAAGAGCTAGTTAAATCTGCAATGGCTGGCTCAATTCTGACAATAAATATTGGTCATGAAGACAGCTAAATATGGTCATATTTATATCATCTCTCTAGGAAATCTGTTTGCATGAACTATAAGATATTCTGGATATTCCTAAATTGCTCAATTTAATGATTCTGAATGTAAGTTCACTTTAGAATAGCGTGGAAAGCATTTTAGCTGGATCATTTAGGATGAATATAATCAGAATCTCTGTGGCTGGGACCTGGCCTACATTGTATGTACTGTATTTCAGGGCTTCCGTGGGTGACTCTAATATGCAGCTATAGTTCAGAATGGCTGTTCTAAGACACAAACGTTTAAAGGAATCTGGGTGACACATCACAAAATCCTTTGGAGGTATGATGATCATTCTCACCAATCAGAAGATAAAGTTAAATGATGAATTAAAATGTTCCAAAAATGAAGAAAGTGTACAATTAAAGTTAAATTAATAAAGACTTATTGATTTTCAGTGTAAGAAAAACAATCTTTATTTTCTAAATAATTTCTATACCTGATGTGTCCTATTGTTGCAAGGTATCTAAGTTTAACCCAGTTTTTAACAATGTATTAATTATTTTCTATTATTTTAGAAAATCATATATATTGTAATGTGACAAAAATTTACATTGTATAAGATACTAAATTCTACAAGGGAAAAGAAAATAACAAATGCATTGGTTTTTATTTTTAAATAGACTTTTAATGAAAGCTGTCTCTTGGTCTCATTAAGGCTGCCTAGCCTTATTTTGGTACTCAGGATCGAACTCAGGACCTTGCATTTGTGAAGCAGGTGGTGGAACCACTGAGCTAATTCCCTGACCCTTGCCTAGCTTTAATTTAAACATTATCATACAGAAATGTTGATGCATCTGCCCACCATGCTGAAACTCAAATCTTGTAAACAAATCCTACATGTACTGAAGTTTTATATGAAACAATTCTTAATTCTTCAGAAGAAAAGTGTTCTAGAACCATGCCAAGATTAGTGAATTTATTTTCTAAAGTAAAGACTTTGTACTTCATTCAGGGACTATTTGCAATATGAATATTAAAAATTTGCAGAAATAGTAGATAATTTAAACAGCTTTAAGATGTAAGTCATAAGAGGCATTTTTATTTTTAAAAAAACAATTTCAGAGAATTAATTTGCTTTGTTGGAGTGAGAATAAGTACAGGCACATTGATTAGCATATAATTGTGAAAAGAAAGCAAGGCAATAGAAATCATTGAAACATATCATTCTTTCATTTTCAGTTAAAAACATTAAGAACACTGATGCCTAAATTTTAAATATCAGCTGCTCACTGGTACAATAGTAAGTCAACCTACATAAGTCAATTTTTAAATCTCCAATAATATTTCAATAACTCAAGAGTTTTGTTTTAATATAAAAATGTATACATTTATGAAAGCCTACTTGAAACATAAAATGAATAATAAAAAAAACAAAAATATTATCATTGTTTCTACTTCTCTAAAATTGTGTCCTTAACATTAAAATGTGGCTAAAGCTGTCAGTATTCTAAGCACATTAGGACTTTACCTAAAGCATAGAAGAAAAAATATAAGAAGTAATGACCGAACATCTATAGATGCAGGTAGTTATGGTAAATGGTAAGTTATAACTAAAAAAAATTTGTGGAAATGAAAAGTATAAATTATCCTTGAATGAAAAGCTGAAAGGGAAAATCTTTGCTTAGTACATCACAGAAGTTCAAAATTGAATGGTTGTTTAGGAGCTCTTATTCGATGTCTTGTTTTTCTAGAAAAATAAAATAGGATAGGTAGAGAAATTGTTTGCCAGCATTGTAATTATATTTGGTAGAAGACTTGGTCTTAGAAAACATGGGTTTTCAATGATTAAAAAAGCCTCAGAAAAGTAATTAAATCATACATTCCTACATAATAGTTCTTCATTCTTCTTTCCTTCTTTCTTGTCTCCTAAATTACTCTATTTCTTCTTTGTTTTTAAAGCTTTCCCTGAATTTGTGAGACTACACTATTAGGGAAATATTATCTTTTCTCCTAACTCATTGAGATGCAAAATACAACCAAATTCTGAAACTGGATAAATTTATAAACAAGAGTATTTTATCAAACTCATCTACTATTAAAATTATGTGAAAACCAAATTTTAAAACTTTTTCACTGTCCACGCAGTAGCCATGATACTGAAATTTTAGAAGCAGTATTTCAAATACATAGATTGATAGATCTCTTTTAGTTGCCTCATTTCCTTTGTCTGAAGATTGGTGTGACATTTCACAAGGAATATTAATAGACATAAAACAATCCATTGATGGGAGTCAAAGGATGACATGTAACCAAAAGGGGTGCTTGAGATTGGCCCCTCACTACATTATACCTGGTCCCCACAAGATGGCAGCCATGCTTGAGGTAGATTTAGTCAGCTTACTTCCTGAATGTCTCAATGTTTAACAGTTTCCTCCCATTATTAATGACTCTTCCTAGTTAAATAGCCATGATGAGGCAAGCAATAGTAGTGATTTTCATGTAGGTTATTTGGTTTTCTAAATTTTTGTTTCTTCTATTTAAAAAAAATCTTTCACACAGAAATAAAAGGTTACTATTATGAGACTCATAGAATCTTTTTTATTTACATCACATCTGATTTGGTACTTAGAAATTTAATACCAACAGAATAATCTTTAATAATATGCTACCCCTGTTTGAAGGGTAAAAGAAAGCACTGTGATATTATTTTGTGATTCAAATCTGTGCTGTAAATATTAAAGCTTCAAAAGTAGTTTAACTATTTGCTTTTGGTAAAGAAAAAAACAAATTTCACACATCTTCAGATAAGGAATTTCATGTGCCTATAGAGAAAAAGGTGCTATCAATCATGTGATTGATCACTCTGATGTGGCCCATTAGTGGGGTCAAATGCCTAAGTTGACGGCTGGGGATTTAGCTCAGTGGTTCTAGCACCTGCCTCACAAGCCCAAGGGCCTGAGTTCTATCCCCAATACCAAAAAAAATAAATAAATAAAAAACACAAAAAACAAAAAAAGTGTGATGTCAGTGAATATTAGTCATGATTTTGGTTCTTTAGAAAAGAAATCAAATTTGTTATTCTCTCATAATAATTATTTTAACTATGAAATTCACTGTTTCTTTTGCAAAATATTTTTCTAGATACGTAAGTAGCTCAAACACATATTGTGCTTATGGAATATTATATGCCTCAAATAATGAACTATGCATTTGTGCTTAAATTAAATTCTATTTTATACTGGCACACTTCAAAAGGAAAATCTATATAGAGGAAACAAAATCTTGACCTGTTCAATGTTCATAAATTTATGATTATATAGTATTAAGATTTCACAGAACCTATGAAATTTTATAAACATTTCAGTTGTTAGTGAACATGGTATAATTCATGTATATCTAAACGCAATTAATTCCTTGCTCCTCATCTATCTACAAATGGGTAGTCAATTTAAAATGTTCATGAATAAACAAATGAACTAATTAGTATATAAAATGACAAAATGAAAAATTTTAAATATGTCATAATATTATTCATGCAGTATCATACAGCATTTTGGTGCATTCCAAGTGAAACTGATTATCAAGGTGTCAAAGTGGTCTATTCATAAAATTATTTCATCTATTTATAATTCCCTACCTTACAACATAGATAGGAGCTTATCTGTTTAGTGTAGAAAAGATGAAAGATGTTTGCTGAGGTTTCTTTTAAAGACATTAATAAAAATTACCTCAGTAACAGAAACCTAAATATAAATATCTTCCTGAATTTAACTTGCCCTCTTTGCAGAATGGTTTTTATGACAAAAGAGGATGAGGGGCTGAGGCAATCCACCTTCTGGTCCCCCTTCTATCTCTTAGACAGCTTTCTTTCTCTTAATAAATTTTCCTACTCTTAAAAAAAAATAAAGGAAAAAAGAAAGAGGATGTGGGGCTAAAAAAATTAAATTTTAGGTAAGATTTCATAGAATTTACCTAAAGTTTGCTAATATGAAGTGAGTTGTTTTATAATTACTTTATTTCCTTTCCTTTTTTTTCCTCACATTCTGCTGCTTTATCACACTTTGTCCAAGAGGTAATTAAAACATAAATTATTACATATAACATCAAAGTTGTAAAACTAAGACAATGTTTTTTTTTTCAGCTTTAATTGAGTTTATTGGTACATTTTAGGGATACAGTACAGTTACATTCATTGGGATCTTGTACCTCTACATGACAAGTCTTGATTCTCATTTTTTCCCCTTGCCCTGCCCTCCTTCACCCCCTCCTCCCCTCCCCATCTACAAACACTTTATTTTCATCTTTTCATTGTCTCACATTTTTTTCTTTTCCCTTATTACCCTTCCCCTACTAATCCCACCTTCCATACACATTTAGCTCCTTTCTTCCCATTTCTAAATATCAGTAATCTTATTAGGATCTTATGTATTATTGCAGATTATTCACACCAGGGAAACTATTCGGTATTTACACATGTGTGTCTTATTTATTTCACTTAGGAGTATGTCTTCAATATGTATCCATTTTCCTATGAATGAATCTATTTTCTCTTTCTTTATGGCTGAGTAATATTCCATTTTATAGAAAAACCACATCTTCTTTATCCAGTTTCCAATGGATGAGCAAATGGGCTGTTTCCAAGATTTAGCTATTACAAACTTAAGACCGTGTTTTTTTTGTTTTTTTTTTTTGTTTTTTTTGTTTTTTTTTGGTACCAGGGATTGAACTTGGGTCCTTGCACTTGCAAGGCAGACCACCAAACTGCTGAGCTAAATCCCTGGCCCTTAACACAGTGTTTTTAAAAATGTAAATGTCAGTACTTTGAAAAATTAGAACCATCATTTCGCACATTGGACTTTGCTGTCATCTGAATATGAACAGTACACCCAGAGATCAGCAATACAAAAGCTGAGAATCCCAGAGTGGTAATGAGAAATCCTGGGACTTTTAAAATGCAGGGTCAGAAGAAAGTCCTTGGAACATTGGGAGATCCCTCAAAAAGGACTTGGGGACTCCAGTCAACTCTTTTTCCTCTTTGCTTACTGATTCATGAAGTCAAGGGTTTACTCCACCACACAGTAACATAGTATATGCTGACCTTTCCAGAGGCCCCAACTAAACACTCCAGAACCATTGGCAAAATAAACTCTTCCACTATGTAAGTTAGTTATCCCAGGTATTTCATTATAGTGATAGAAAGCTGACTAGTACAGACTATGGAATACTTCCAGAAAAATCAAAGGAAGAGGTTTTGTGGCCAGATAAGATTGGAAAATGTTAGATAAATTTTTGTTCTCTTACATAATATATATGTATGTATTTTATTGTAAGTTTGTTAATATTTGTTTTGTGACCTAACAGGAGTCTATCCTGGAGCATGTTCTGTGTGCACATGAGAATAATGTATATCCTTCTGCTATTTGATGAAAAGTTCTGCATATATTTTTAAAGCTCATTTGGTTTATAATGTTATTAACATCTAAGATTTCTTTACTGATCTTATGTGTGAATAGTATATGTATAACTGAACATGAAGTGATAAAAGTCTCCTACTTCAAGGGGTATGGGGAAAAATGAGAACCAAGATCTGTCATGTAAAGGTACAAGATCCCAATGATACATGTAACTATACTGTATATTTTAAAAGTACCAATAAACTTAATAAAAAAAAAGTTTCCTACTTCATTTGTGTTGCTATGAATTTTTCTTTTTTTAGATCTTCCAATTCTTGTTTAAATATTTAGGTGCTCTGATGTTGGATAAATAATTATGGGATGCAGGACATGCAGTAGTAAAAGGGAAATTTATAGCAATAAAATCTAAATTACAAAGAGGTACAGTTTCAAGTAAGCAATATAACTTTGTACCTGAAAAGATTAGAAAAAGAAAAAAAAAAACTAAGTTCAACTTTATCAGCAGGATTAAGTCACATATGAATAGATAAAAGTCTAGATGAAAATCAACACAATACAGTAAACTTTGGTTTGTGAGGATAATTCATTCTGGAAACATGCTTGTAATCCAAAGCACTTGTATATTAAAATGACTTACTCATAAGCAATAATGAAATCTCAGATGTTTCCTTCCATGATCTAAAAAATCCCCCAAAATGATTACAATAATGTAATGTAATAGAAAATGATAAAAAAGTACAAAATGTAAAGAAAACCAAATTAGCCTGCACTTATCTTTGAAAACCTTCACGGCTGGTGTGAGGGAGACAGGAGGAGGGTTATTTTGTAGGACAACTTTCACTATAACTAATGGAAGCACTGCTTTCTCATGGATCAATGGATCTTTTTCTTTTTGTCAACTTGAACAAGAAAACCTATCCAATTATATCTGTTTTGGATAATATCTCTGATGAACGTAGGTATGAAAACAACCTCAACAAAATACTAGCAGATAAGCAGAACTTGACAATATGTGAAGTGGGATTTAGTCCTAGAATCCAAAATTGGTTTAACATATTAAAAGCAAACAATGTGATATGGCCTTTAACTGAAAAAATTTTTTAAAATCACTTGATCATATCAAGGGGAAGAGGAAGAACATTTAACACAGTTCAACATTCTTTCGTTGTAAAATTTTTCAGCAAAATAAATGATAATAACGGCTATTTGTGAAAATCCCATGGGTGACATTGTAATTAATGTAAAAAAACTGAAAACTTTTTCAAACCTCTAGTATGAGGGAAAGATGCTAATTATTTGCCACTTCTATTTTATACTACCAAGAGCAATCAGTCAAGTAAAGTGTTAGAGTTCTATGTAGATGTCCTCCAAAGCCTTGTGAGCTAATCTGGTGCTTGGGGAGGTAATTGAATAGTGGGGGCATTAGTTCACTGAGGATTTTACAGCTAAATGTGATTCTGGGAGGCAAAGCATAGTCAGGAGGTGGGTCACTGGGGACACAGCCTGGAGTGGTCTATCTTCCTGTCGCTGGCCTTGGTAATTTCTTTTGCTTCTGTTCTTATGCCATGGAATATTCATCATCTGCTGTGCCATCCTGACTTGGAGCCAGCCAATTTTGGGGTGTCCAGTATTGTGTTTCAGTGACAAAAAAGTAACTAAGACAAAAATAAAACAAAAGTAGTAACTGTCTCACTGATACAGTTGTAGAGAAAAGGGTAAAGTCTCCACCAAAAAAATATGTTGGAACTAATAAATGAATTCAGGAAAGTCAAGCTCTGCTTAAGTCAAGCTCTTTCCAAATTGCTTGCATAAACCAGTTCCAAAGACTTTTAGGCCACATCTTCAGAACCATCACACTTCTCCAGTACCAAGTTTCTGTATTAGTCAGCTTTCCATTTCTGGGATAAAATACCTCACATACATAAAGAAAAAAGACTTAATGTAGCTCACAGTTTCAAGTGTTCAGTCCATGGTCAGCTCCAAGGCAGACACATCATGATACAAGTGCATAATGAAGGAAAGTGGCTTCCCTTTGAGGGAGCCAGTGATTAGAGTGAAAGCCAGAAAAGAGAAGAAGGGCCTAGGGACTGGATATAATACCCAAGATCATGCTCCCATGACCAAAAAGACACCCACAAAGATGTTTTACTGATTTCCTAGGCATCTCTCAGGTCCATTAAGTTAAGTTAATACTCAGGATTAACTGCCACAGCTTACTTTGAATCTATATACACCTTTAAGAGAGTGTAGAACTGGCAACAGAAGAGAAAGCCGAGAAATAGATCTTCATAGTCTATTATCTTTCAAAGATAAGGAAAACCAACACACTGAGAAAAAGACAGTCTTTTAATTAATGATATTGAAACAAGTGGTATTCCACATGCAAACAACAATACCACAAAACTAGACCTAATCTATTCATCCCACACATTAACTCAAAGTAGATCACAGACCTAAATATAAATCCAGACACTATAGTACTCACTTTTATAAGCAACATGGAATGTAGGATCCATAAAAAAAATCTGTTGAGCTGGAGTTCATTACAATTAAAACATTATGCTTTACAGAAGATAATTTAAGAAAACAAGAAGACAAACCACAGCCTGAGAAAAGAATTGAAAAATATATAAATGATAAAAGACTACTATCCAAAATATATAAATATCTTCTAAATACACCAATAAGAAAATGAACAGCTTTGTTTAAAAATCAGCAACACATCTGAACAGACATGTTACCAAAGAGATGGGAAATAAGCATATGAAAAAAATCACCCAACATCATTAGCAATTAAAACTAGAATGAAATACAATGCGAAAGACAAAAATAGAAAACATTAAATGGTGGTGAGGAGGTAAAAATAACAGGAACTCTCATTTACTACTGGTGAAATTTTTAAATAGTACAGTATAGACATTTTCTAACACAATTTGGTAGTTCCTAAACTAAACACCAAATGATAGTTACCAAAATGAGTTCAAAACATGCCTGCACCTAAATGCCTACAGCAGTTTGCTCATATTTTCAAAAACATGCAAGTAAACAAAATACCCCTCAGCAGATCAATGGATAAGTACAAGTGGTACACCCAGACGATGGAATTTTAGGGCTAAAAAGAAATGAGATGTCAACACATGAGAAGGCTTAGAGAATCTATGCGCTTAGTAAAAGACCATACACTGTAGGAGAGAGAGAATGAGTGTGTGTGTTTCCCAGGGATTAACAGATAATGAAGGATGAAGACGTGGAGCATGGAAGATGTTTAGGACAGTAAAACTATTACATATCAAAGCATTAATGGTAGATATCTGTCAATGTACATTTATCCAATCCATAAAATGTACAAAAGCAATAGCGAATCCTGATGTAAACTATGGACTTTGATTACAATCATGAGTCAATATAGCTTGATCGATTGTAACAAATATACCTTTCTGCTGTGGGATTTTGATCCTGGGGAGAGCTATGCCTGTGTAGAGTTGGGGTCTGTGAAAACTTTCTATCTTATGCCCAACATTGCTATGAAATGAAAACTGCTCTAAACACTGTATTGAGATTCTCATCCCTGTCAGAATGTGTATGAGCAAGGGTACCCAAAATAATACATGCTGGTGAGGATGCAGGGGAAAAAGTACCCTTCTACCTTGTTGGTGGGAATGTAAATAAGTATAGCACTTTGGAAATCAGTATCAAAATTTCTCAAAAAACTAAAAATAAAGCTACCATTTCATCCAGCTCTAATATTCCTTGGTATATATCCAACTTATTAAAGTCACTGTACTATAAAGAGACCTGCATAACCCATGTTTATTGTGCTGAGGCACAATTCACTAGAATCAATATGGAACCAGCCTAGACGCCCATCAATCAATGAATGGATAAAGAAAATATGGTGTGCATACACTATGGAGTATGACCAGCTGGGAGGAAGTACAAACTTAATGCCATTTGTAAGAAAATGGATGGATCTGGAGACCATCACTTTGAGTGAAATAAGTTGGACTCAGAAAGACAAATGTGACAGTTTTCCTAACATGCAGAATCTAAAAAAGATGAAAAGAACATACTAAGTGAATAAAGTGGACAGATATGGGCACATTATACAAATTAATCCCCACACAATGTGAAATCAGAGGGAAGGGAGGACAGGAAAATGCAGGGGTGACCATGATGTATGTGGATGTATGAATCTGCCAGAATGAAATACATTCTTCTATAAAATAAATAAAAAGTGAAGTCAAACCCAGTTAAACCTATTAATTTAAGAAAATAGGCAAAATATTTAAATGGGAACTCATCACAGAGATGAAGCACCTGAGAGGCTATTCAACATCATTAGTTATTAGGTAAAAGAATAAGCAAAACAGTATTAGATATTTCTACACATGTATGAGAATAGTTTATAATAAAGGAAGAAGAGGAAGAAAAAAGGGCCACAAAAACTGTGGGTGATGATGTGGGGCAGCAGGGAGCTACACATGTGCTGAGGGAAAGGAGAGTGGTACAGCCACTGTGAAGGAAGGTTGGCAGGTTATTGTACAGTTAAATCCATAATCGTGATCATACATAGCAATCCTACACCCACATATTCACACAAGAGAAATAAAAGTACATGTCTGAAGTTCGACTGGTATATAGGTAATACAACTACTTTACCTGTAATTGGTCAACCTGGAAATCAAATAAATATTCAAACACCTATGAAGAGATACACAAATTGTTTTTCCATACAGGCTAATGCTACTCAGTAATTAAGCGGAAGAAATTCTTAATATATGCAACAGTACAGCTAAATCTCAAAACTATATACAAATAGAAATGAGACATATGGAGGCCTATGTAAGGCATGGCCTATTGACATTTAGCAGAAGACTAAATTGTAGGAACAGAATTCAAATTAGTGGTTTGGGAACCTTTTAAGGATAATAGAAATTTTTTTTTCTTAATGAGATGGTTATAGATTTGCATACATTAGTAAAACTCATCAAACTGTGCACAGAAAGGGTGAGTTTTCTTCTACATGTAAATTGTATTTGAATGTAACTTTAAAAGTGAATTGCAGAACAGGGAAACTCATGAGCATGGATAAAATGTCAAGTCAATTCAGCAAACAGCTGGCGCATTTTAGCTAGATCAACAAATACTGCTAATGTACATTTGTTTGATTGATTTCTTCTTTCTTTAATTTTGATTGATATACCTTCCATACTTAAGTAGTTAATTTGATCTAATTTTCTACATTTAATTTAGAAGAAAGGTCAATTTTACAGAGGTTACTGAAATCTGAGTATTCAGAAACAATCATTACCCACCCATTACCCCCCTGCACACACACACTTTCCGCAACCTGGGGGCACAGCAGAAAAAGTTAACATTTAACTGTACAACTCAATAAATTCCTCCAATAATTAAACAGGCTTAAATCTATTGCAACTTTACTATTTTAACATGCTTTCAATGAGTAACTCTTTGTATTTCTTTCTGAATGTTGATGTACAGCCTGTCACAAAAGTCATCAGAAAATACAGTTAATGTTCAGCAATTTTCCAATTTTTTTGTTGTTCAAGTCATCAGTCTTCTGCATCCACTTTTAAATGATAAACTTTTTAAGGATTTTAGGCTTGTCAAACTAGCTGTTGCATTAAAATAATGTTTTATACCCAATTCCTAATTACTGCACAAGGATATTACTGAGTTTCAGAAATGGCAACTTGGAAAAGGCATATTAAATGTTTATTATCATGAAATGCATATATGTGTATATATGTATATAGGATCATGCATTTATTTCTTCATAGCTGAGTGGGCTTAAGCACTTTTCGTGCTTCTACTTAAAAAAAAATCGCAACCCTCAAAATATTTAATGAATATAAATGTTAGAACCTGCTTGAAATATCATGCTTTGATGCATTAAATATCATTTCCTCCTCTCAGAATTTGGATCCATATTTTTATCATGACAAACAGCATCATTATAGTTGACATTTCCCTTATTGCACAATATTTCTATCATAAATTAAGATGGAGTCATTACTTCTGATGCTATGATAAGGAGGAAACCACTAACTTACATGATAAATTATTTCTAATGTCTTGAAAAAATATATTTCATAAGGAAGATACTGTTTATGCAGTAACCATAATAAAGAAGCAATTTTTCCCCCTTCTGGAAAATTAAATTTATAAACTAACATTCTCAAATCCCTCAGAGAAATGTTGCTATAATCTTATAAATTAGTATATTTTAATCACTTGTACTGATTTTTCTGAACTAAATTAACTTCATTTTTAAGTAGAGCTTTTTAAGTAACAAAGATTATTCCATTTGAAAATAATCTACTTAACTTTTCCCCAATTATGAACTTTGTGTCAATCTTGCTTAGAAAAATTTCCTTTCATAGCATTTGTATCTTTTTCATTTTTATTCATGTGGCCTTGTATTGAGATATTGAGTGAAAAATCATTTTGCAAGTGTTTGGAGATTTAGCTATTATGTTTATAATGCTTATAATTTCTTCTCGTCTTTTTGAGCCAAAGACTAACAGCTAACAAAAATGACAGAAAGAATCTGTTTCTTACTTTTATTTTTTTCCAGTTTCTTGGATCAAAAAAATAGCATGTACAGTTGAGACTAATAATCAGGGTAAACTGTTTGAATAGGCAATAAACAGATTACCAAATTTGGGAGGTACTTTTTTCTTCCACCCTCCTATTGAAGAAAGCTTGTGCTGGTTAGGTATTTCCTAGCATTATAAAGATAAAGACACAAATATTGATTAATAAGCATAATGAAACAACACTTTCATTCCATCTCACTTCAGAAAGAATGACTCATCAAGAAATCAACTAATAACAAATGCTGGTGTGGTTGTGGGGGAAAAGGGACGCTTCTCCACTGGGAGGGTCGACCGGTGCAATCATTGTGGAAATCATGGTGAAGATGTCCGAAAAAACTAAAACTATGGGTTCCATTTACCCAACTATTCCACTTCTTGACATCTTCCCAAATGAATTAAGAACATCATACCACAGTGATATATGTGCACCCATGTTTATAGCGTCACAGTTCGTAATAGCTAAATCTTTTGTAATAGCCCAAATAGTTTGTAATAGCCCAAAAGTCCATCAAGCAATGAAGAGATAAAGAAAAAAATTTAATTCACAATGGAGTAGTCCTCAGCAATAAAGAAAGATAAACTTTGGACATTTCCAGTTAAATGGATGCATCTTGAGACTATACCTTTACGTGAAATTCAAATAGGACACATATGTTTAAATATCCCATTGTTTGTCTGTTGTGAGAAACCAAAAGTGGAAATAAGGACTAAAATGTACAGTAGACAGTAGGAAATGAGAAAAGTTCAGGGAAAGGGAACCCTTGGGGGAAGGGGTAGGGAGAAAGGAAAGAAAGGACAAGAAAAAAAGAGAATAGAAAGACAAGATAGAAAAATATTTTATAAGTAGGGAGAGAAAGAGGGGTCAGTAGAAAAATTGGAAAAATGAAAAAGCATGACCCATCATGTATAGGTACAAATTCCCTATGATGAATGTTATCACACACACTCAATGTTTTGTTTCAATAAATAAGCATAATGAAGAATTATGTTTAGACTGGTAGTGGATTAATAAAGTGGTCTTTTTCAAAGTAAATAGAAAATTTAAAGTTACTAGTATGATGAATTTTTGAGCATAGTATGATTATCAAAAATCTAGAAGTATAATAAAATTCATTGCATAGGGTTGTACTTTTCAATCTCTAAAGGAATATTTTAGGGCAAGAAATTCAGCTAAATTTTATTGACATTTTCTGTTAAAGCAATGAGTATTATTAATGATATTTAACTGTTTTCTCCATCTTTTTATTAATCTCAATACTTATATCTTTCTGAAAAAGCAGTGATATGCACCGAGACCTCAAATCGATGATAAAAAAATAATTTGAAGCCACTCTTTTTCTAAGGAGGAATGGGGGGGGCTCTTTCCTGTCATCAATCATATTTGAAGAATTATCAGTGATAAGGAGTCTGAAATTTCTGCTTCGCCACTAACCTATGGGTAAGGCATAACAAAATCTCAGGAAGAGACACTGTATCTGTGGGAAGAAACCTTCATTCAACGTTCTTAGTAGTCATGTGTTGAGGTCTCCTTCCAGAGAGGGGACTCGGGGAGATGACCGCAGACACAATGCATGACCAAAAGCTGATGGCTAATGGCAAAGTTTATTTCTCACCCAGGGTCTTTATAGTACAGTTTCAAGGCCACACACAAAAGCATGATCACAGCGGTTTGATGATTAACAGCAGTTAGAAGCAGTAATTAACAGCAGTCATGAGCAGATACACATTGTTCAAACTAAAGACATAACATACAGATGAAACAACATCTGTTTATGACTAAAGGGAGTGTAAACCGGAAATAGGAATAAAGAAGAGATTCGGGGGTTGTTTGTGGGTCAAGTGACTTGGCTCTAGCACGTCGCCTTTGGGACACTTGTGCCCGGTGAGAACCAGCACAGTTCAGATTTAACTCTGAAATTCAGAACTTTCTTCTCATTTAGAGGATTTGGACAATAAAGTATATATCAGAAGTAAGAGGTCTGTTATACTTCTATGCTAGTTCATACAATAGGACAGAATAATCTCGAAAGTCTGTTTGTCCAAACACACCCACGCACTTCATTTATAACAGATTTCTTGTACTTATACATTCTCTTACCTTTCTTCTTTGACCTCATATTTTTCAGTGTCCCCAGTATGAATTCATGATAAGAAACTTTTTTTCTTGGAAATGTTTTTCTTTTTGAAAAATATAATCATGATGTTATTTAAATAATTGGAAAGCCTAGAGTGGTGGCACACGCCTGTAATCCCAGCACGCGGGAGGCTGAGGCAGAAGGATCACTGTGAGTTCAAGACCAGCCTGAGCTACATAGTGAATTCCAGGTCAGCCTCAACTACATAGTGAGACTCTGCCCCCCCCACAAAAAAAACAATAATAATAATAATTGGAAGACATTTTAAAAAACTGGTAGAAAGAATAAGTATAAGCTAAAGTGAATATCAAAATTGAATTCTCATAAACTATAGAAGTCCTTTATAATGCTATTTGGACAATATAATCACAGCAATTATTCTCTGATAGCATAGAAATATGTTTCCTGTTAATGTGCAAGGTCAGGATTAGAATTATTATATTAATGTAAGTAATACTGTATATTAATTTAAAATAAATATGTACAGAAAAAGAAAATTATTTATTATCATTTTACATAAGAAAATTTATGCTAAGCTATTAAACTTGGAAATTTTCTTTTTACTTGTAGTTTTAGATATTAAAAGTGTTTATTGAATATACTCAGTATTCCCAAGTTCTAGTGTCAGCTTTATCGGTGTTAATATGTTATTAAGAACTAATGTCTTGAACTTTAAGAGTTGAAGCAAAACAGTATCTATCATTAAGAATACTGTTAGTTGAAAATAATATATGATACAAAAACAAGGTCCTAATTTTTATTAATGCACTAATGTTGTGGTAATATAGATTCAATTTCTACATTTCTAAATAACTACACTCTCATAAAACTCACAAAAATCGAAGATACTGAATTACCTCATGTGTAGAGCTCAAGTAAGAGGTATTTATGTATAATCAAACACTGAGTTTCATTATTTTAAAAGTTATGATTAGATGGGCAAAAGGAGAATCGTGAATTTTGAAAATCTGCACACACAATTAAATAAAATCTGTTTTTATTTGTGCCATTCCATTCATAATACGGTAATGCCTTTTTATGTATTTTTTGATTTGTTCTTAATAGTCAGAGTTATGTCTAAGCAGAATCAAAGTTGGTAGACATTTGTCATATCCTGAAATTCTCTTACTATGTAGTTACTACTGCTGATTCTCCATAATCCCAAGGTCATTTTGTAATTATCTTCTTGTAAGAGAGAATCCAATTTCCCAGGAGAAGTAATATAAACCTGATTGAAAGTCTTTGATTCTGTGATGACTAGATAAAACCAACTATTTTCAAAAATAGGAACAAGAATATTTTAATATTGTTAAAAAATGGTGAAAATAAAAATCTAGCCCAAATGCCCATCAACTAGTGACTACATAAAGAACATACAGGATTTAAAAAAATATATAAATTGGAGTGTTGCTTAGCCATAAAGAATGATAAACTAGAGACATTTACAGCTAAATGGATGCACCTTGAGACTATACACAAGTGGAATAAATTAGACACACGTGTAAATACTGAATAGTTTTTCTGGTGTGAGAAACTAAAAGCATAAATGAGGACCAAAATGTATAAAAAATAATGTGAAATAGGAAGAAAAGGCTCAAAGGGGAAAAGAAAGGCATAGGAGAATGGAAAGAAGGTAAAGAAAAATATAAAAAAAGGAAAATGAAAACAAAGACTTGTAAATAGGGAAGGGTGGAGGAGTTGAAGGGGGGGCAGGGGAAAGGGGAAAAAATAAGAGCCAATTTGTACAGGTACAAATTCCCAATGACAAATGTCATCATACTGTATACCTAAAATGAACCAATAAACTTAATGAATAAAAAAATGCAGCATCAGACTAGTAAAGGAGCAACTTGAAAAGACTGGAACTCATGAAAAGCACAAAAATTATATTCATCCAATATGTAAGTGAAGAATAATGAACTGAATAGTGTTGATCCAGGAAAAGCAGAAGCCATAAGGGCTCTATAGGTTCCTAGATAATACAGGTGACCCTATAATCACAGCTGGCAGTCAACAAACTGACATATTTTTCAATAAATACAAAGGAGACAAATCTAGTGCTGGCTATTCTATTATAAACAAAAATAAGCAGAAGCCCTCATCATACCTGCTAAATTACATTCTTCCTAAAACCAATGATTTAGGAGTTTGGTGCAGAGATTGAAGACTGTTAGCTGTGTATTCAATTGCATATATAGGCAAAATCTTTTCCTTTTCCTGTATCCACTTTTTTTCAACTAGTGTTTATTATTCCTCCCATAAAGAGATGTAGTCTACAATAAAGCTGCAATTGATCTCCCCTAATTATAGATGACCTCAGAAGTGATGATATCCAGACATGATACTAAGCCTTCCACTAATTTGTTCTTTTGAAAACTGGTCATCAGTATGTTGACAAGCATGATCTAGGCTCCTAGATAAAAAAAGTGACTTCCGCCATACCTGGCAGTAAACCAACCTATAACATGTCAATAAGGTCACTCAAAATCTGGACAGCTCCTCCTCAGTTTTCCAGGTAATCAAAAAGACATGAACAAGCCCAAATAAATCAGCTGAGACTGGACCCTATCATGTGAACTCTGCTCACCCCTAAGTTTATAAGAAATGATGATTTCACACACTATTCTGGAACTGTTATACAGTCAAAGCTAAATGAAAG
Source organism: Fukomys damarensis (assembly GCF_012274545.1). Lineage (NCBI taxonomy): Eukaryota > Metazoa > Chordata > Mammalia > Rodentia > Bathyergidae > Fukomys > Fukomys damarensis. The sequence continues at coordinate 2,311,872 of NW_022900944.1, read as the reverse complement.
TTACCATTTTCTATACCTTAATTGATAAATAATTATTTTTAAAGTATAAATTTACTAGGAAAGAACAAAATTTGCTCTAGTTTTATTTTTTGCAGAATGTCTGAGGCAGAGTGCCAGAAAGTAGCTGAGTGAACTCATGGGAACCACAGATCTCTGAGAAGACTCAGAGACCATTTACTGTGTGATTGTGCGGTGTTGGGAAGTTTGGAATTTCAGAATGGTAAGAGAATTCAAGTCTCATAGAATGAATTGAGAATTCAGTTGAAGCCCCAGAAAGGCCATGCCTTAGAGGCAACTATCATCTTTAAATAAAAACTAGTACCTAGGAATTAAATATGCCAAAATGATCTATTGGGAATGTAACTGCATCCTAAAATAAAATAAAGCATTTAAAAGAAATAGCAGTAGTCACTAAATCCTACAGTATAGCATTCTTAATTCCTAGTATACAATCAGAAGTTTCTAGACGGGGATTTAGATCAGCGGTTCAGTGGCCTGCCTTGCAAGCGCAAGAACCCGAGTCCAATCCCCGGTACAAAAAAAAAAAAAAAGAAGAAGTTTCTAGACATAAAAAGACAAAGGAAAATATTTCCCACAGTTAAGACAAATTAAACAATAATATATACACACATTCACATCACAGATAACTGTGATTAGCTGCACTATTCCAATAGACATCAAGAGAACAATGAAATATACCACTTTGTCCCAAAATATTTTTAAAATTTTATTGGTACATTTAATGTAGACAGTATAATGAGATTCACTGTTGGAAATTTGTACCTTTACATAATCAGTCTTGGTTCTTATTTTTTGCCTATTCCCCTTCCCTCCCTACCTACAAAGACTTTGTTTCCATTCTTTTTCATTTTCTCATATTAATTCCATTCCCTCGTTTCCTTTCCCTACCCCTCCTATTTCCCCTTCCTCTTTTCCCTTTTCTTCGTATTTCACACCATCTATTATACCTTTTACTCCTTATTTACACTTTCAGTTTCAGAGAAACTGTTTGGTATTTTCACATGTGTCCTATTCATATCACCTAAGAGTATCACCTCACTGTGCATCCATTTAGCTATAAATGTCTCTAATTTCTCATTTTTTTTTATGCCTGGGTAGTATTCCATTTTATTTTTTAAGCACACACACACACACACACACACACACACACACACACACACTTTCTTTTTCTAGTCTCCCATTGATAAACAACTGGGCTGCTTCCAAGTTTTAGCTATCATGAGTTGTGCTGCTATGAACATGGATGTGTATATCTCATTATGGTATGATTCTTTTAATTCTTTAGGGAAGATAACGAGCAAGGGAATAGCTGGGGCAAATGGGAATTCCAGTCGTAGTTTTCTGAGGTATCTCCATACTGATTTCCACAGTGGTTGCACCAGTCTACACTCCTACCAGCAGGGGAGCAGAGTTCCTCTTTCCACTCAGCCCCACCAGCATTTGGTATTGGATGATTTCATGATAGCGGACATTCTTTCTGGGGTGAGGTGAAATCTCAGCATTGTTTTATTTGCACCTCTCGAATGACCAGAGATGTTGAACATTTTTCATATGTTTGTTTGCTGTTTCTACTTCTTTGTCTGAGAAATGTCTGTTCATTTCAGATGCTCATTTTTGGACTGGGTCTTTAAATTTGGGAGGTCTCAATTCTAAATAGATAAATATCTCAAAAAGCCAACTTGTCAAGACATATACAACAGGAGTTAAAAAAAAATCTTAAAAGTGTAATATATATTTAAATTGGAATTTGTGATAATAAAACAAACTTTACCAAGAAGTCAAGATGATCTTGGTAGCAAGTTCTATAAATATTTAAGCCTGAAATATTATCAATCCTACACAAACCCTCAAAAAACATATGAAGATATTATTTCATAGCTAATTATATAAGATCATCATAAACCTGATGTTGAATTCTTCCAAAGTTGTTACATTTAACATATCCCTATTAAATATAAACACAGAAGCCTTTTTTTAGAGTATTAGCTTTTACATACCAGAAATATAAAAATATGACTATTTTATGTTAAAATGGAGATTATCCAGGATTGCGTTTTGTGTTTTTAATTTTAATTTTTAAATTAACTAATATCATCCTTTTTTTTAATATTGGGGGAAACCCATAATCTTGCCAAATGGCAGAAAAAGCATTGGGCAAAACTTCACGAGTTGTTCTTGATTTAAGCAAAGACTCAACTGGCCACAGTTAAATTGAATTTCTTTTTTATTATTAAGCTCATTGGTACATTTTAGGTCATTCCTCTTCTCTCCTTTCTACCCTCTATCTCTTCCTATTTACAAAAAACTAAATTTCTTTCTTTCTTTTTTTTGTACCAGGGATCAAACTCAGGACCTTCTACTTGCAAGGCAGGCAGCAGCACCGCTGAGCTAAATCCCTGGCAAAACTAAATTTCTTACAGTAAGTACTCATTTTAGTTTCTCGAGGATACTGCAACAAAGCATCAAAAATATAATATTTTTAAAAACTTTACTGTCTGACAATTCTGAGGGCTCGAGTATGAAACTATAGCAGGAGATCATGCTCCTTCTGAATCTTATAGGGTTATTTATAAGCTCTTTTCTAATTTCTAGCACTTTGCCAGTTGGTGCAATTTCCTAGCTTGAGAGTAACTCCAATCTCTGTCTTTGTTGTCACAAAGTATCTCACCCTGTACCTTCCTGAGTGTCTTCTCATAAGAACATCTCTGATATTGGAATAAGAACTAGTTTTATTCCATATGACCTCATCTTAGTTAATTTCTTCTACGATAACTCTATTTCCAAATAAAAATTTTTTGCAGCACCTAACAGAATCAGAGTCTCCTATTGTTAATATTATAATTAACAATGAAATACTGGACAATTTCCTTCTAAGATCTAGAACAAGGTAAGGATATATCCTCTCAGCAGTATGTCTTAACATTTTAATAGAAGTCTAGCATATTTAGAAATAAAGATCATAAAATTTAGAAAAGAAAGAAAAATGTCTGTCTTCACACGTAGCATGTTTTATGTACCAGGTTTTTAAGAATCTGACAAACACTGCAAGTTACTACAACTATTCAAGGAGTTTAGCAAGCTTATGGAATCAAAAATCCATTGCAGAAAATCAATTATATTTGTACATAAAGAAAGAACCATTGTAAAACAACAGTACAAAATATAAAACATAAATTATTTAAGAATAAATTTAACAAGCAATGCAAAAATCTCTAGAGATTTCACCACTTGGTTAGGAAAATAAATAAAGCCTGAGTGAAAGGCGAGAAATGCCACACTCATCATTTGAAAGGTTAAATATTAATTCTCCCATAAAATGGTTCTAAACGTATCAAGTTGTGTTAATAAACACTTAATCCTTTTAAAATACACTGACAAATTTCTTCTCAAAAATAATTAGAGGAGTTATCAGAGGAAATCCATAGTACTTTTACTCATAATAACCTTGAAACTGAAAACAACACAAAGAGCTACAAAAGTACAATGAGCTAACAATTCGTGACACAGTCATAAAATAGGATGCCATTCAGCTATAAAACTCAGTGATTATAAATACATAAAACAAGGGCCATACCCACAGTAACTATGAACAAAATAAACCAGATACAAAAGCATATACATTATATGACCCCACTAATATAAAGCTCTAAAACAGAGAAAACTAGCCTTAGTTTAGAACAGTTGCTGCCTCCAGGTGAAAGAGTACCAACTGGTCAGAGACAAAGGAGATCATTTCTAGAAACATAAAAAATGTTCTGTGCCTCGACACTGTATAAGATATCAGGTTTATACACTTGTCTGCAAATTTACAATCTTATATTTAGTATTTCTCATTTGTTATTTGGAAGTATATAATTTATACCTTCAAAAAATGAATTATGCTCTGATGTTGAATTTTAATCTTTAGATTTCACTACTGCTACAGTCTGAGTACTTCTGTAAATTTTTCTTTGGATTTCAGACTTATCAAGTAGGTAAATATTTTACGGCTAGTGGAAGCCAGGTTTATCACTTTTGAAGAAGAGAGGGAATTACAAAGATAGAAAGGAGGATTAACATGTATCACATAGTGTTTGTTTGGTATGGGAGGTATCTTGTACCAGCAGTTTTTAAAACTATGGGTAGATTGACATAGAACAATCTCAATTTATTTTCCAGCTTTTTTCACAGAGATGACCTAAAAACACTGACATGTCTGTGAAAATAAGATCTTGGCTTCTAAATGTCATTCTTTAGCAAAGGACCCACAGCTTCTTGATCCTGGATGGGTCCAGAAGGTTAGGTTAGACCTATCTTGTCTCCCAGCTCTTTGAATATTCTACTGATAAAAATGCTTTTGTGACTAAGGACTTGGGCCATGATCTGTGTCTGGTGAAAACTTGGTTATGGACTTAGAAGGAAACAGAGTCTGAGGAGATGAAGGCAGTCATCCAATGTCCCTGCCCACAAGACTGAAGCCAGTGAATCCCCAGGACACTGGTGCTCTAAGGGACCTCCATGTGTGTCAACACCTTTGCAGGTGTCACTCATGCTGTCGCTGGGACAGTTAGGTGGGCCTCTGTGTGATTCCAGTGTGAGGACAAACCTGGAAACTTGCACCTACTATCTCCTAGACTCTACCCCATGGATTTTTTTCCCCTTTGTTGATATGGTTTGCGCCTTGATAGTCTGAGTCTTGGGAATCCTTCTCACAAGTTGTTAAACCTGAAGGTGGTCCTAGGAATCCATGATATATTTGGCTGAGGCAGGAAAATTTCAATTGAATATCTTGTTATTCCAGATATTAAGGAAATGCTTAAAATTGATGCTATTATATCCAAGAAATACAATTGACAAATTGAAATAGATTCAGAGGCCAAATGTGGGACAATCTGAGCATCAAAATAAGCAATAATAATAATGAATTTTAAAAGAACAAATGTAAGGTCCACAGATTGATATAAAGCAATAATATAAATAAATAAATGGGAAACTGAGAAATATCTTTCTAACTGAAAAGGCCAAATAATAATTATAGAAAATTCTCAATACATACTAAACTGAGGGACAAAAGTTTAATGAGAAATGAATGTGTATATTTTCCCTCAAAAAGCATATTCTATTCAAAAAGGCAAATAGCGAGTTTATCTTGGATAAACCTGGCAGATAGTACATGTCAGATTGTGTTTTTTCCAGATGGCTGTAACAGAATCTCTCACTGTATAAAGTCTTCTTACAGTGAACTCTTTGCTTGGGTAGATCTTTGTCTCTGATGGAAGAAACTTTATAATAGTGGAAGTGATATTATTGTAGCAAACCGAGTCTGGGAAAGAAAGACCCCCCAGGGAAAGAGGAGGCAGTGTACAACTCTCTTATTAGGTCGACAGACCTGAGTGGGACCATACCCAAAGAAGTTAGGCCCGAAGGGAGGGTGTGGACAAGGGGATAAAATGAGAACCAAGACCTGGCATGTAAAGGTACAAGATCCCAGTAATGAATGTAACTGTACTGTCTACCTAGAATGTACCAATAAATTCAATTTAGAAAAAAAAAAAAAGAAGTTAGGCTCGGATATCAGCAAGCTGGCAGTTTTACTGCAAGCAGGAAGTCCAGAAGCAGAAGCACATAGTTGTTTTTTTGTTTTGTTTTGCTGGTACCAGGGATTGAACTTGGGACCTTGAGCTTGCAAAGCAGGCAGTGGAACCACTGAGCTAAATCCCCGGGAAAGGAAAGGAGGAAAAAGAAAGAATATAAGAAATGGAAACAAAGTCTTTGTAAACATGGAAAGGTGAAGGGGGTGAAGGGAGGGCAAGAGAATGAGAAAAAGTAAGAACCAAGATACATCATGAAAAGCTACAAGATCCCAATAATGAATGTAACTGTACTGTACACCTAAAATGTACCAATAAACTTAATGAAAAAAGTAAGGAAGGAAAGAAGGAAGAAGAAGAGGAAGAGGAAGAGGAAGGAGGAGTTTATACAAAGCAGAGCAGCAGAGTGGGGCAAAGCAGAGTTCTAGCAGAACTTTCTGAGTTTGTTATGCTCCTGTGGTGACAAATTATAGAATCTGTCATGGCTATTCAGGTACATTCTACAAAGAGCATAGTTACCTAGTTAATCCATAGTTGCTTAATAGCACAGTTAACTCGCAGTTGTCCGATTTAGTTATTTTTTTGTTAGAAATATATCTGTCTGCCTAGAAATTCCCTTTCATTTCCCCCTCTCTTGTTATAAGGATAAATCTTTATCAGGGTTAGGGGTCTTTTTTATATCTAGGGCCTTGTATAAAGGGGAAGTTCTCAAAACCATTTGAAATTTTACAGCACAGAAGCATTCTGAGACAAAGCAGGTGAATCAATTGGGATGAAAAAGATAGAGTCCATGCAGACAAACAGGAGGCTGTGGGCTGAGGTGCTCAAGCTTCAGCTCAAGCCTCAGGTGCACAGACCTGTCAGCATCTGGAGTGACAGGAGCAGGGCTTTGAGTGCATTGTTTCTTTTGGGTGATTTTTAAGGGAGTTGACTCATCTAGGTAGACCTTCCAGCAGTCATCCAGAGGAGCCTTTTAGATTCCAGAGTGATGATCCATGCTGGATTTCTGAAACTTTAAGGGCTGTGGGAGTGATGAAAGACTCCCTTTTAAAAATCTTTTATCCAGACCATATCTCCAGGGCAATGCGTATGTGTAGGTGTGTCTGTGGGTATGCTTGGTCTTTCTGCTATGTCTTTGTGTATCTGGGAGAAAGTCTTCCCTAACTGTATGATATGGTACCCAACTGATGTAGGTCTCCTTTGAGGTCTGTGCAGGTTATTTGAGCCACAGAGGCAGGTCCATTGTCTTTACCTATGGTTAAGGGCAGTCCATAACAAGGAATGATTTTTCTTAGCAAACTCTTGCTAGACTTCTGCTCTGCCCTACTCTGCTTCTCTGCTTTGTGTAAACTCTGCTTCTGCTTCTGTACCTCCTGCTTGCAACCCTGTAAAACTGCTGGCCCACCGATATCCTGGGCCTGACTTCTCTGGGAGCAATCCCAGTCGGGTCAGTCGACTCAATAAAAGAGTTGCACGCTGCCTCCTGCCTCCCCGGCTGTCTTTCTTTCCCAGATTCAGTTTGTTACAACAGTGTATGATGTGATTTATGAAATCAGGTCACAAAAGTTCCAGGCCCTTCCATCCTCTTCTCCCGAAGTGCTTATTTGCAGAATCAAACCATCACGGAAACCCAAGGTGTCTGTGGAGAAGTTAAAGTGGAGAAGAAAGCAATCCTTTCCCCAGAGCCCAAATTAAACTCACAAGGGCAATACGAAGTTGTTAGGCAGGTAAGTTGTTTCCCATACTGCAATCAAACTACCCTAACTAGTATTACTTAGAACAAACCCGAGGCATTGCACCTGAACTGACTCTAAATAGCTGAGAACGAAGAGAAGAAATTACTGTGGGTGATTTAAGCCGTGTTATTTCGGTGTGAACATTTATATGGCAATAATATTTGGAAAACTTTCTGCTATAAGCTATAGAGTGCTTGAATATGTAAAATGTCTGTCCTGCCACATTTTTGGAATAGGAAGCAATCTGAGAAACCTGTCTCTTGCCAAAATCGAGCATTTATTACTGAAGAGGACAAATGGCTCATAAAGTGGACCCAGGGAGAGAGTTGAAGAGAGTCGGCCAAGAGCCATGGAGAACAATCACTAGGAATGTGACCGATCCTCCAGGAAGCCACTGCCTGTGTGCAACTAGATTGGAAAACTGCTGAAGACAAAGGGGCTACTTGACTGTCCTAAGTGCCCCTTTTCCCTGGTCAGGCTTATGGTAGCTATGCTGCTCTACCATTGTATTTTTGGCATGTGGAGGTCAGATAGCATCTCTTCAGTCAACAGCTATCTGTACTGAGAAGAATAGACTTCCAGGAGCTGTATTAAAGTGAGAGGGAAAGGAAAGGGGGTAAGCAGCAGAGAATTAGCGATTCATTCCCAGTTTCACTCTCTCTACCTTTTGATCTCTCATTGTCCAACTCAATTCCTATTTGCTCACGAACTTATCTCAGTTGATCTAGTTTCAGCTGTTCTACTTTTTCATTTTCTCTGAATAACAACTAGAACATTAATGCATCCAATTCAATATTTAGGATACATTGCCTTTCAGTATTCGGTGCTGTGTTTTTTCTTTCCAGGGAAAATGGAACAACTCAGTAGTTAAATGCAGGATTCTTCTTAATCCCTATCTCTTCTTCTAACCTGCCTTATGACCTCAATAAGTTACTCCATCCCTACTCTGTTTTTCACTTATCTCTAACATTGAGACAATGTCGTGGATTTACCCACCTTTCTGGATAACAGTGTGTTAAGTGACATGTAGGTTTGGAAAGTCCTCATTATTGCTCAGTGATGTAAGATATTATCATTAAATTATAAATTGTCACCAGCTTGCAGGGATCCTTGCTTTAGTAGAAATGAGAATTAAAGTCAAAGCACAAATTTATACAAAAAGCTTCAATTAGAAAGCTAAAAGGAATATAGGAAAGGACTCCAGTTTAGGTCTGATACTACTGGTCCAACTGTGAAGGTGGGAGGCTGGTTAGGATTAGCTGGTAGGCTGAGGTCTGGTGGAAAATTATCTCTGTCTTGGAGTCATTGTTCTGATAACTTTGTGGCTGAAAGATATTTTAATTTTTCAGGAAGGGATTGTCTCTGTGTATGGTGGTTTCAGTTATGTGGGATTTCACCTTTCAGATGATCACAGATTTAAGGGCATGGTTCCAAGCTGTGGGGTGTAGCTGAATGTCCCTATAAGATTATCTTGCTGTGGGTGATCTTGAAGGGGGATAAGATTATGTACATTCAGAGCTAATTAACCATGACTGGCAAGCTTCCTAAATGATCAGTATGGCCCTGAAAGTAGAGCAAAGCTTGACCTTCATTCTATAACTCTTGTTATTGTAAATCTTGGATCTAGTCTTTTCTCTGCAGTTAGTTACCCACTGGTCATGTGTTGGCCCAAGAAAGAGTCATGGTTCATAGTAAAAATGGCATTTAATTCTCTGACTGTCCCCAAAGAAAACACAAAATATAAGGAGTATCAGGAAAATACTCAAGATTTGGCATGTTTCCCATCCCTATGGTGGTCTCTGACTATGTCAAAACTGCATTTTAACTAGGTTTTACACTCTTGCAAATAAAGGTACCATATGAGAATTTGACTTGGCAGAGAATTGTATTATATAGTATTCAGTAAATCACTTAGAGATGTGTTATCATCCAAGTCTATGATATATGTTGAAAGTGATACATCAGATATATTATTTATGTAAAAAGTAATTATCATAAAGAAATAATTAAACTTAATTCAATAAATTATGATTGATTTTAAACGGCTCCTTCAAAGACTCTATGTTTTCCATTATTGAACTACATGTAATTAAATTTTATCAAGTTTTATAAAAAATATAAAATGTATATGAGCAAATCTATGTAATGAAAAACTTCAGCCACAAAATTGACTTAAATATACTTAATATTTCTAATATCTGACTATTTTCTAATTTTGTATTATTAAACTTTTGAGGGATAAATCCTTCATTAACCTTACTGAGATCTTTAGATTTAATTATATGTCTTTCTTTTTTACTGCCAAGAAGCAAGAGATACAACATTTATTTCTTTAGTATTCATTCTCTGTGGTGGGTATTCTGGCTTCTATGTTATAAAAGTTATGACAAACACATTTTAAAGTATATCTAGACTTTATTTGACATTTTAATCTGAATGCTCAAGCCACAAAACCCTTAAATATAGAATTTAAATCAAGGCTTATTACAGTGTTGCTTTGACTTCAGCATGTCTCAGAATAACTTGAGGAATTTTCAAATTGTAAAATCCTACTCCAGAAAATTTGGTTCAGTTGTACGGGGAAGGGGCTAGGTATATACAATTTTCGCAAAAACCCCAGGTGACACTGAGGTATTGAGAACTGTTCTTGGAAGAGATAGCCCCTTATGTAAAATGAATAATGTAGAAGGAAGATGAGACCTTTTCTATCTCCAAAAATAAATAAGTGGAAAAAATAAAAGTATATGAAGTAAAAATAAAACCTCTGTTTCTTTGACACTTTGTATTTTTGTTCTCTCTAATTCCTGTGTCAGTCTCACAATTCTCTATTGTAGCCCAGTTTAAGCACTAACCCTAAATCTCCTCATGTTCTCTATATTTGGGTAAGTTTCACATCAACATATTGAACTATAATATTTACACAAAATTCTCCAAAATAATCTATATCTCTTACCTATTTCCCTTTAACTTCTCATTCATATCTTTAGCTTCCCATTGGCTAATTACACAGCTCCAGCTAATTAAATCAGCTCACATACATCTGAGTGATACTAAGTTCTGCAATTTTTTTTTATTTTTTTTTTTTTGCTTAGTCTTTCCTCCTAGGTTACCAAATGGAGTTCATGTTTCTTTCAAAGTTTTAGCATCTAACTGTCAATATATTTTAAATGTTGTGGGATGGAAGAGATTGAGTATAGCCAAAGTTCTGAGACCACACAGAGATGAAAAAAAACAAAACTAAAAAAGACAAACCATTGATAGAAATGTAGGAAGAAGGAAGAAAGGGATGTTCAAATGCTGGCCCCTGTACAGGGATTTGAACACTCAAAGTTTGGGTACTCAGTAAATGAAATTCTGAAAAGTCTTGGACAACACTAACAATTAACATTATGGGAAAAAGAAATAAAAATGGAACTCAATTAGTGGAAGAGGACAACGACTTGGTTTTAAACATAAAATAGAATAGAGGAATAGAGTATAGACTTTATCAAAATGGTTGAAAGGAAAATTTCATCTACCCATTCATTTTTTCAGCAACTATCATTAACAATTTGAATAAATGTCAGGCAATATGTAATAGAGTAGCACTATAGCCGTGAACAAGAGTTCCTCCTCTCAAGAAGATTTAAAGAATAAGGAAACTACCTCTTGTACTTTTGTGATAGCCTTGTGATGCCAGAAGAAGGAAATATGCTTAAAAAGACAGACTGGAGATTGATGGCAGAAAGAACAGGGATTGTTAATCCAAAATGTGTGAGGAAGCCTTCTCTGACTCTCTATATAGCTAAGAACAAATATTTTCACTTAGAAATTATTTGATGAACCAGCGGAAGTCTGTGTAACGCAATGGGACAAAGTGAATGATGAGTGGAAAAACACTGTCATAAACACAAGGTTGAAGACTAGAATAGGTCTGGGAGCAATGGCAGAGAAGCAGTGGTAACATCAGACAGGTATTTGGAAAATAGACTGTGCAGATTTCTAGGTCATATAAGTTTAAAAAGTCTTTAATTTCATGTGCAATACAAAGGCATTAAAGAATTTAAGTAAAAAAGTGAAAATTTTATTTCTGAAAGATTGGGAGAGTAGTTGGTGAAAACTCCTAAAATTTTTAAATGAGTAAACAGCAGTCCTATATAATGATGTCAAAACATTTACATAGAGATAGATGGGAGGGAAACAAATATATCTGCTTTGACCATGAGTGCAAGAAGCCTAGTGAATAGCCAAGTGGATGAGGCAGGAAAGAGTAGAATAATTAATTCTGGGGACAGGAAGGGAGATATAAGCTAGGGAAGCATTTGAAAGTTATTTACATCGAGAGGTTCAACCAACGAGGCAAAAAGTCCCGGAGTGAAGAGAGTGAAACTGCATCAACCAATTAAAAAAAATGACATTTTTAGAAGAGGGAACACAGTTTACTTCAAATGCTACTTTAAATTCCAGGAATGTGAGGATACAAAAGAAATCATTGAGTTGACAAAGATGAAGTTTACTCAGTACCTTTTAAGGGCTGTTTCAGAAATTTGCCTGAGATCAAGTAGAAACTCCTATGCTGTAGTTTGAGAGGAGAATAGGAAGAAAAATGTAGATGTCAATTTTAGAAGGTTCCATTCCTCAAAAAAAAAAAATGCAATAGCACACAATACTGAACTTTCATCTGATGAGGTACTAGTTTTTTATTTCTTCACACTAGGCCAAGCATCCATGAGTCTGGCCTGGGATCAACCTTCTAAAGTGGAAATGATAAGACTATAGTTAGGAGAGTTGCAAAATGACAGAGCAAGTACACAGAATATACTGCAAATTTAGAACTATTTATTTTTCCCCAGTTGTTATGCCTGGCACATTGACTTCTCCATATTTCATTTCATTTCTACATCTATTCTTTATAAAACTTCTGGATAAATCTTCCTAGACCATAGTTTTCCTACATAATGATTTTCTATTACTAAAAGGCAGTATTTATATTCTCCATATTTCATTTTATAAAATGGTCCAAATATTTCTCTGCTTTTTTCTAAAATCTTGACATCTTTGTTTCTACCAAGATAACATCTTGCCTTTTATGCATGCCTTGGCCCTTTCTGAGAGACCACTCGCTTTCTGGAAGGAATGAGTAGCGGTTACTGACATAGCCATTAGAACAGGACAATTTATATCAGTTTGCAACTTACTGCCTGTGTGATCTGGTATCACTTTCTTAACCTTTTGTGTTTCCATTTTCTTATCTATAAAATAAGTAGAATTCTCATGGGTCTTTGACAGGAATAAGTATGTGTCTGACCAGTAGAACTGCTGTATACATGATATAAATCTTTAATTCCTAAAAGGATCCTCCCTCCTTCTCAGAATCTCTCTTTTAAAAATTACTCCCAATTATGGATTTCTAAAAGCCAATTGCTGTGGCTTCTGCATTCTAAGACCTCAGAGTACTTCCTTGATTATCCTGTTTATTGAGCAGTTATTCATATAATAATGTGTGAGTTTTTAATAGACATGAGATTTTCATTTTTAATGATGTTTATGCATATTTTTTCAAAATTTAGTTGCTGCAGTTTGGATGTTAAATATGTTCCAAAGTCTATTTGTTAAAAACTTGGTCCCCAGGGTGATGCTATTGGTAAGTGGTGGAACTAAGAGGTGCTGACCTTATTACATTATTGGTGACTGTGTTACTCAGCTTTCCATGGGTAGACAATCCCAATGCCCACTATTTAAATCAGGAAGGATAAACTGGGCTCATGGTTTCGGGGAATTCAGTTCATGGTTGGCTGGTTCCAATGCAGAAACATTATGATGGAAGAGTATGGCAGAGAAAAGATATTTAATTCATAACTGGCCAAGAAATATAGCTGGGAAATAGTGCCACAGAGGGTATATGAGCAACCACATATGGACCCCAAGGCCAAACCTTCAGGATCCACCCAGATCCACCCAGAAGTATGCTGTACCAATCCAAAGCCAACCAAGGAGACATTCCATCCTTCCTGCCACGTCCCCTCCCTTGAGGAATACAGATTTCAGCAATATAATGGACAGAAAGAGGAAAAACAATTGGAATATAAACATTTCCCTACATATTTAGCTTCACTTGTAGTTAAATTTAAAAAAAAAAGTGAGCTTTCATCTGTACATCTCCAGTGGTAGAAGATGTATGAAATTGTAAGCCAAAAATCATAATCAAATGATTTTATTTATGGAAACCACATAGCAAGCATTCCTCAGTCAGGCTCTTATTTTGCTAATCAGATATGAAATAATATTTTGTGTCTTAGGAAATATTTAAGCCATGAATTCTCAGGCTTTAAAATCACCATAAACTGTGAGCCAGTAGTTTCATTTTGGGAATTTCCCCTGAAGTGTTCCACATAAAGAAAATATCTGTGATAACAGTCAGCACCCATGCACTTGTCATCAGCCAAGCTCACTTCCAGGGTTTGCACGTGACCTTCCCAAGTTATCTCCTTACATACATGCATCTAATCAGTTATAATGCATCTCTGAAGTACACACTACTATTTTTACTTTTTGCAGATGAAACAGAGAAACCCCAGTGGCTTCCCTGTCACATAAGTAGTGGCAGGCCTGGAGCTAATATCTAGGAAGTTAGACTCTAAAATGTGCACCATCGGTGATATGCGTGAGTTAGAGTACTTTTGTATAATTTCTTAAAGGAGGAATTCTTAAAGCAAAATAGAATTGTTTGATAAGGAATCATAGTACACATACTCATTTGGCTTTTTAATGATTTCAATGACCTCTACAAACTCTAAACAATTCTAAAAATAGTTATATCACAGCACATATTTTGCTACTATTTTCATATACACACACGACTCTCGTGATTTACTACTTCACTCACACACAAACAGTCACAAAAATAAGTTAATGCTATTACTTTGCAAGCTGACATCATTTTACATGGATATTGGTGATTGTTTGGTCTTTGTTGTTTCCATATTTTATGTGTTTTTCTTAGTAACCCACAATAATTATTTATAAACAAATAAGAAAACAAAATTGCATAAGAACATTTATTTTCTTATTATTTTAAAGTAAGAAGTAGGAAGTTAAAATAATGGGAACAACATCAAACTATGAGCAAAGGCTAAACTATGTTCATTTTCAAATTTTACAGTTGTCCTACAGTAAATGAGACCATACTGACAGTCACTGGAGCTTAAAATGGCCTAGGAGTAAAAACATGTCCGAAGATCATTCATTGTAAGCACAATATATTTTTACGGCTACCACAAAAGGCATCATAAATGGTTAGTTACTTCTTCCAGTGGTATGTGTACTTGTAATTCTATTGATTTGAATTCTCATGCTTGATTTAAAAAGATTAAAAGAACATTTCATACACATGAAAAATTGAGTCAATTTTGAAAGTCAAAGATGACAGCAGATTAAACTAGAGAAGATCGGGGAGACCAATGATTCTTTTTTAAAATAAATATTTTCAAGGTTTTATAGCAAACCAGAATCAGCTTATCACACACACACACACACACACACACACAAAAATGTGTGGTAGGGAGGATGGATTGTACATATTATAACAGTGTTATAATTAATTACAGTAGATTAAAATGTTGGTTTACATTACAAATAAGCCTGTAAGTTTAATTATACCAGTGTTATAACCCAATGTACCGACTTTGTTTATATAATACATACAATTATTAGGAATGAAAAAAATATCAAAACATAAATTTTGCCCATTCTACAGGTGACATTTTAAACAATGAAAACACCAATAGGATCGGGGATGTAGCTCAGCAGCACCGGACCTGCCTTGCAAGAGAAAGGTCCTGTGTTTGAAACCTGGCACCAAAAACAAAATCAAAAACAAAAAACCCCAAACAAACTATTTGTCTTTACATTTAGGGGGCAAGGATTTAGCTTAGTGGTTCCACCACCTGCCTTGAAAGCACAAGGACTGAGTTCAATCCCCAGTACCAAAACCAACCAAACAAACAACAACAACAACAGCAAAACACCAATGGCTGTGATTGACATCTGGGGCATTGGTCCATAAAAACCTTTTCTAAAAATAGAAATATTTGTAGCAGCAACGCTGTCTTTAAGCATCTGGATACAAGTCACTGCAAGACCTTTTTGATAAATTTTAGATAATAATTATATCCTATAAAAAATAAAAAGTCTGCAGATGAATTTTTCTGCCAAATATGGAAGAAATAAACAATGTCCCACACTGTAGTGCCCGGCAAGTGTCACACTGTTGCTTATAGGGAACCCATCTATGCTCAGACATATCACACTCACAGCATTATTCGCGCACTAAATCCACGAGGAAAAATAAAGAACTGAAACACTCTGTGGCAGGAAAATCGTTGGCCCTAACGCGATCTCATCAGTAAAGGCACATTTCGAATATTTGTCACCCCGGCCCAGACAGACCTGCTAGAGGTCCTTCTGAAACCAGCCCCTCCCTTCTCCGGAGACTATCACATGTGTCTGGGGCGGCGCACTAATGTTCTAAACTGAGACCAAGGATTCTAATCAGTACACTGCAAAGAAGTATAAAACTCCACAGGAAGAAAGCCCAAGAAAAAGGCCGGGAATTTAGCTCAGTGGTTCTGCCGCCTGCCTTGCAAGCACAAGGGCCCGAGTTTGATTCCCGGTACCAAAACAAAACAGCCCAAGTATCCTCAAGTTAAAGCTATTCCACCTCAGGTTTAACCAAGTAATACGATAATAACATAACTTTAAATTCTAGACACTTAAGAAGAAATTGTAGTCCGTTATTCTTTTTCTCCTTTACTTTAATGATGTAAAAGTAATACCATATGAAGAAAAAAAATACGATGCTTTAGAAAAAGCACAACATGGATTTGCAGGTCACCTGATGCATCAGTGACAAACACGACAGCAAACTACTTGCAACTTCTGGGTCACAATTTTTCTGTCATTATCTTTAGCATGCAGCTTGATAAATGAACTCCAGGGCTGTTTCCTACTGCATATTTGGGACTTTTAAAAAATCAAGTGTGTGTTTAGGTTGGTACATCAATGATGTTTATGGAAAATATCACTTGAAGCATATTTGAAGAAATGACAGCCACGTGTACAGGTTGAGTTTTCAGTACAACTTACTGTGGACAACTAAGGAGAGACACTGTACCAACACAGTGAATAACAAAGTGAGATACATTCAGGATGATTGCCATTAAATGGCCTCGAGTGATCAATGTTTAACTAGTTAATTGCATTTTTTTTTCCTTTTTCTCTACCAATATTAAATGTCATGATTTTCAAGAATCAACTTTAAACAGATACACATACTCAGGGTAGCTGACCTAAAAATCTACTTGAAAGTGCTAGGAAAAAACTAAAGACTAAGCCTTTGTAAAGCCTAAAACAACTGTTTTTCAAGAAGGCAGTAATTCAGTTTTCACATTTGTATAATGTCTTACAGACATCCTCCAATTTTAAGGTAGGAACAACTTGTGATGAATACAAACTGAAGAAAATGGGAAAGTGTATCAAACAGCGTGAGAAGAGACCCTTACTTTTTCACATGGATTATGCTTGACAAGAGAAATTGAAATCCAAAATCTCACTGAGTTCTAGGTGCTATATAGGCAGCACTAAAATATTAAAAAGTCTAGCACTTAATAGTACAATAATTTCAGTTCTAATATTCTGTGTAGGCTTAAATATTGCATCAGTTGTCCACATTTACAAACCTCCATTGCCTTGTGCTTTCACATCTGACCCCCATATTAACTTGAGGGGAAAATATATTTAAATCAAGTAATATAATTAAATAACACATTTAAGTTCTATCTTATAAAAAAGATAATTCAAAATGAATAAATAAGCCATAATGTTTCCTCTTTTTTAGTGGTAGAAATAACATGGAAGCTAAATGAGTTTATTATTCCAGATATGGTGGCATTGAATTTATCCTGCACTACTTTCATGGAGAAGAAAATATTAGCAGAGGTTTGAGGGACATCAAATTATAGTTACACAATTCAGCCATAATTTTTGTAGATCATTTTATACTGAGTATATTTGTTTAATCTAGAGTTTTACATTAGAATCAATACTTGAGAACTGTTGTTGGAGACTTCCAGTCAGTTTTCCATTGTTGGGACAAAATACACAATGTAAAGGAGAAAGGGTTTGCTTTGGCTTAGAGTGTCAGCAGTATCAGTTCATGGTGAGCTGGCTCAAAGGCTGAAAACTTAGGGTGATAGGGCACAGTGAGGGGAAAGCTGTGCAGCTCGTGAGATGAAGGAAACAGAGAGCAAATGCACAGCCTGAGAAGCAAGGCCCAGGGACTTGATGTAGTCCCCAAGCTGACACCAAAGACCAACCACACATACCTACAGTGTGATTTACTAATTGCTTTGTCACCTCTTAAGCCAGTCATTTTGATCATCAAGATTAACCAACACAAAGGCCATAAAGAAAGATTTCAGCAACACTTGGATGAGGTAGAAAATAGAAAAACACAAATATAAGAACTAATATGGCTGGTCTTTTACACCCAAGCAGGGTGTCCGTACAATGAGACTATAAAGGCGCATCATAAGCATGTACCTGATCAACCAAGAGTAATGCATTTATATAGCCAGCTTGAGATACATTCTGCCATGAGCCTTCCCCAGGAATAAGATCTAGCTGGAAAATAACCAGCCTTCGAATCTAGAGATCAAAAATACCAGCTTTAATGAGCCCATCCTTGGTTTACCTGCTGCCACTGTTCTCTTCCTCAAGACATAAAAAGTGTAAAACCCTTAGGGAAGTATAGCCATTAACATGATACTTGTGAGCTGTAATTATTATGACAATCTGTATTATTATATATTTTACTTCACTATGTCACAGCTTTATTATATTATATAATAGACTTTTTGGATATCCTACTATGATATTACTATATGTAGTGATACCACATTAGTATTTTGCCACACAGTATTACAATTTATAGAGTTAAAAGAAAAAAGTTTATTTTCTATTGAATTATAACAAAATATAATGTCATAAGTAAACATAAATTTGAATAAAGTGAACACACTGTGTAAATAGCAATAAGTCTCTGAAACAACTTTGTTTCCATAATGAGCACTACAATATCAATTTTTCTCTAATTAATCAAGAACATGGCTTTACTGACCTAACTACATAAAGTATAGTAATTTTTTTTCCTGTTTTTGACCTTTTACAAAGGAAACTTGTTTTGTAACTGGCCTTATTTACTTTACAACTTGTCTGAAACATTTATCTATTTTTGTTAACTTAGGTAACTTATTCATTTGCATTGCCAAATACATCTCCACTGTATAATCAAACTACAATTAGCTAATTCGCTCATTTTATTCTTGTTACACTGGGTAAGACTGCCAACACGATGCTCATTAGACAGGCTATATGTGGGCATAATTGTAATTTTATGTAGTATTTCAGTAATTCACCAGTTCACCATAAGGGTGCTGTTTGTTTTAAGATTTTATGGGTATTTTTTCTTTGAAATCCCTTTTATTATTTTATAGATTTTTTTAAAAACAAAATGATGTTGACTATAATCCAGTGCTTTACTGTATCTGTTCAAGTGCTCTTATAATTTCTATCTTTCTGTCAATGAGTGAATTTTGTTACCACATAATTTTAAAATTCATACAAAATAAGAAATGTATTTGCCTCTTTGAAGATAACATGCAACATACCCTACAGTAAATTTAAACTTTAATAATTATTATTTATGTGGTATTTCAAAATAAGATCCACTGAAAAATTAACTAACTAGTTAATAATCTCTGGATGAAGGATTTTTTCCATATATGTTAGAATCATAGTCCTGTGAAATTCAATACTTGAGATTTTAGAGAAATAAAATCATGGACCCTATCCATAAACAAAAAGAAATGATGTGTAAGGAACATAAAACATTAATTTTTTCCCAGTCTGAGACTAGGCACACCACAAAAGGAAAGTATATGCTACCTATAAAATACCTAGTTCCAAGCCATAACTCAAAGACAGTTTTACTATGTCCACCTAAATTCACAATTCATTGGGATATTACATTTTTGCTTTGGGTTTATGAACGTAGGAAGGAATTCTGTAACAGAAAACAAAGTATAAACATGAGATTACAGTGATTTTTTTAAAAAATTGAATTTATTGGTACATTCTAGGTAGACAGTACAGTTACATTCATTACTGATCTTATACTAGTGATTTTTTTAAAAAATTGAATTTATTGGTACATTCTAGGTAGACAGTACAGTTACATTCATTACTGGGATCTTATACCTTTACATGCCAGGTCTCGGCACGGTGACTTTTTGTGGGAAAAAATAATGATTGATATTTTTTGAGAGTCTGATGAGATTTAAATTTCTTCTTTTGGTTCAAAATTGTTAATTAACATTTTTTTTCTTGGAAATAGTTCTTTATGTTGTTACTGCTCCCTACACCTGTAACATTATACTTTTTGAAATCAGTAGGTAGTGGATAATATCTTCTTATTGCACACTACTCACGTGTCAAGCATGGTGCTGAGAACTGATATCACCAAAAACACCCTTTTCCTTGTAGAACCTTCCTCTAGTGTATATTTGTCTCAGTGTTCAGAATTTAGGGTTCAGTAAAGAACAATATTTTTTGAAAGAATTGCAATGCTTTGAAATCTATAGTCAAACAAAAATATTTAGTGTGAAAACTTCAACTCTTTTTATAAAAAATAATTTTATATATCTTACATATCTTTTATATAGAAAAGATAGGAAGGGTTAAAATCTAATGCGGTTCCCAAGAGACAAATTACAAATGATATTGTGCAGTATATGGTAGGAGTACATCAGTGGCAGCTTAATTGCCACTTAATTGAAGGTTCAGATCCTCTGAAAATAATCTAATGTTGCCTAGCTTTTTTAAGTCAAATAAAAAAGTTGGTAGTAAAGTCAGACTTATATATAATTGGCACATACAAAAAAGAAATCTCCCAAATTGATGTGTTTGGCTTTCTATACCATCCACTCCTCAGGAAATGTAACCCTATTATGCAAGACATATATTGTTACTTTGTGGCATATATTGTTATTTTCTTTGGCAGAGTAGACATATGGCTTGTCTATATTTGGTTTAATATTTTAATAAAGCATTTAGGGAAAATAAATCTACCACTTCATTCTCATGCTGCACATTTATTCTACAGTCTCCCCAAATAAGACTAGTAGAAATTCTACCCATGTAAGTAAAAAGGAAAACAATGTTTTTAAAATGTAGAAATAATTCTGGTAAAGATAAATTTGGCATTTCATTTTATCAAAATAGTTATGAAAATGTATTGTTAAATACGTTTATTCATTTAACAATATTGTATACGTCCTTTTTTAGTAACTTTCATATTTGCTTCAAAAAGGGTTAGTTATGAATTCCCCAATCCTTCCCTTATTCTTAAAAAGGCTTGGCAAAGAATTATTTTCTTCTGATATGGCTTGAAGTGCTGTTTTCATACAGAACACTTAAATATATGATTTATGAGCTCTATGAGATGTAGACTAATCTTTCATTTTTGTCTAGTATTTTTTCTTTATTATACATAATATGGGATCAAAAATATCTTCTTAAGCCTTAAGACTAGAATATTGTCTTAAGCTATGCTTTTCTGTAGCTCAGAATGTCTAGAAATGTTTCAATTTAAAAGAACTACTCAGTTATGAGAAAGATGCTGTTGAAATGTAACTATTTTAATGTTTGACTGCCTTGAATCTTATTTTGCCTAGATTTCCCTGAAGTGAGTGGGTCTTGTCTGTGTAAGATTTCTTAGATGGCTTAAATTTATACTGTAGCACTGGGAAATATGCCTACTTTAACAAAGCACTCCAACTAGCCATGCAAAAGTAGTGCATAAAGACTTGCAACTTTTTTGAATATTCATTTCACAAAAGTTGCTGATTCTTATGAATGTGGAATGCATACAATTTTTTGAATGCTGTGCCCAAAAAAGCATTGAATTATGAGCTACTTTGGTACCATTGTCTTTATGAATGAAAAATAAAGATGTAAATCCAGATTTTCCTTAGCTCCATATAAGGTTTGACAAACATTAGCTCTTGATTAAAAGAAAAATTGTTAATGACAAGTAATTGAAGATTTATTTCTTTAAAACACACATTTATTAAAAGTGATAAAATATAATTCTTGATCTTTTCATATGGGAAAATAATAGGATATTTGAGGTTTAAATTTTTTATTTGTGGAAACTAAAATTTGATTTTTCTGAAATAAAATTGGAATATTAAATCATGCTTCTAGTCTAGCTAATTATTATAGGATTCATATCTATATTTTCCATTTTGGTTATGATGTCTTTCTGTGCACTACAGACTGTACTTTCTTCTTTCATGTTTGCCCAGTGAACCTCACAACATTCACTTTTGTACTGCTTTAATGTAAAAACATCTTTGCTTTAAATTATGGGATTATTTAATCAGTGATATTGCTTTCTTAGTTTTCTTGTTGTTGAGAGAAAATGCCCATCACTCAAAGTTAAAGGAGGAAAGGCTTATTTTTGTTCACAGTTTGTAGAGATTTCAGTTCATAGTTGGCTGGCTCCAAGTCAGGGTGGCATGGCAGAGGGGCATTGCAGCGGAGAAGCAGTTCATGGTGAGCAGAAGGCAGCAGCCAGCAAGGCAGCAAGCAGTGAAGTAGTGAAGCAGCAAGCAACAACAGCAGGCCTCTTTCTGTCCCTTATATTCAATCCACACTAACTGCCCTTAAGGTGGATAGCACTCACCCCCAGGATGGACCCTCCCAAAATGTATACCTAGAATACCAGACAGTGGACTAATTTAGTAATCATATGCAATTGATTCAAGAGTCATATACTTAATCTCAGTATCACACACTCTAGATCTGGCCACTTCTGAAAAGTCCCACTTGGGATAGCATGAAGTTTGTGGGGGGTATCTAGATACAAGCTAAAACAATTATTAATCTGATTATGAAAGATAGAGATATATTAAGGAAAAAATTATAAGTTTTCATGATGCTTTGAACTATTATTGATAGTATTTAATGAAATGTGGAGTTTTGAAATTACAATGTAGATGTTTATTGATTCCAAAATTCTGGGAATCATTCAAGCTTAGATTCCTACTTCCCTTATAAACAATGCAAAACAAAACAGAAGAACACTTGGGAGGGATGTTGGCTAAAGGATAGAAGCTTCAGTTAGATAGAAGGAAAAAGAGGAAGAAATTAATCATACAACATGATGACTGTTGTTAAACATGGGTTCTACTCATGGAAAATGCTGCAGAAGTGAATGTACACTCCATACCACAGAATTACTACAATAAGTATATGAGGCAATGTATGTGTTAATTAGGTTGATTTAGTTATTTATGGTCCATATATACTTCAGAATATGTTATATATAAAAAATTCATACCATTATACCTATTAATTAAAATAAACTAAACAAAATAACACTATCTGTTTGATTTATCCAAACTGGACCAGTAGAAACATTATACTGTCTCCAGAGATAGGAACTGATGAATTCTTTTCTTTATTAGCCACACTCCTCCTTACTAAATCTTTCCAAGTGTGGTGGTTAAGCTAATTGTGTCAACATGATTCGCTCCAAAACAGGTGGGTGATTAGTAAAGCAGAATCTGGGTATGTCTGTATGTGCCATTGAGGCAGGAATTTTGGAGCTATATCTGGTCCCTTCCTCTTTCTCTTTAGCACTCCTCCTGTTCTGCTTCTTAGAAACCATGAAGTAAGCATTTTCACCCTGCTATGTTTCTGCCTTGGAGCCAGCTGATCATGGACTGAATTCTTAGAAATTGAAAGTCAAATTAAAGATCTCCTCCCTTAAATTGTGGAAATTGAGTATTTTTTCCCAAAATGTGAAAGTTAACTCATACAGAAAATTGTTACTCAGAGCAGAGTTATTGCTATGATTGTATGTGGCCATGGGGTATAGAAGACTTGGAATTGGTGAGCAGAAGGAATTTGGAAAAGCTTGGAGATGTGGACTAATAATATTGAAGGTAGAGACTGATGGGTGACTCTGGTGGAAGCTTAGAAGACCAGAATTCAGATAGAAATGTGGAAAGAAAGAGCCAGTCTCAGAAAATTTCACTTGTCAACTATACACAATTAGACAGGAGGTAATGTGTGCCACATTTTGGCAAAAAAAAAAAAATAAAAAGTATATGTTTTGCCCATATTCTTAAACTTGGACAGTCGGAACAGTGGATGGATTAACATGGATTTCAAGACAGCCCTATATTCAGGCCATGGCATGGATATTGCTGACTGTCTATAACCAGATTTATAGTGAGAATTAGGAACAAAAAACAGACCAGAAAATTTTTATAAATTTAAAATTTGGCCCAAAACAGAATGTGTCAAGTTTGGACCTATGGAGGTATGTTTGCTAAAGAGATTGGCAAAATTAAAATTAAACCAAATGCTTATTTTAGGGACAAGGATAAAAATTGCTTGATGGGAAATAAGCAAGACTCAACTTCTTTCATGTTCAAGAAGGCAAAAAGTTCAATTCTTTCAACTAAGAAATGAGGCTCTGTTTTTCCTGCTAAAGAAGGGCTCTCTTGGGGATTGTTACCTGGGATTCATTTCACTGTGCTCATCCATTCAGGCACTCAGAGACTACTGCTGCCATGGCCCAGTGGTGCCCGGTACTGCCCTTGCTGCTGGAGACTTTCACATTATCCTTGTGATGCTGGTTTTACTGGCATGCAGAATGCAGAAGTTGAGGGATCTGGGAGGCTTCCACCAGATTTCAAGGAAGAAATGCAAACCAAATAAAGAAGTCCTGAAGAGGAAGTGACAAATCTGTGGTAACGAAGTGAAAGATGCTGTGGAGACTTCGGGAAACCAGGGATACAAGGAAAGTGGAACATCTGCAGGTGGAAGCTGCAGGCCATGAGTGGAGCCAGACCAAGAAAGTGAGCATACTGACTCCAACCAGCAAGACCGCAGGGATAGGTATGAGGCTGTTCATACCCTTTAAAACTTACACCTCTTCATCAAGTATCCTAAATGCTGGGCATGGATTTCCATGAGTTTGACCTGCCAGGTTGCAATCTTGCTTTGATCTAACTATTTTCTATCCTCTATCCTTTTTCCCTTTAAACTGGAACTATTTACCCTGTGCTATTTTACATTGGGTTTATGCAGCTGTAAAAAATTTACAGATGTTCACAGCTAAGACTTTGTCTTGAGTCTCATAAGAGACTAACTTGGGCTTTTGAAAAATGTTGGAATTGTTGTTGATACTTTTGGGAAATGATTATTGTAGCTTTGCTTGTATACAGGATAGTTAGAGCATATTAGATAGAATTGTAAACTTATTGTGCTTACTGAGAGATTAAATTGCATTTAGGTGTCAATTTGACAAGGGCTAGAATGGAGTGGTTAAGCTAATTGTGTCAATGTTATTAGCTTGGGAACCGCTAAGGGATTCATAAGCCATACTTAGTTTGTCTGGGCAAGCTAGGGAGGCCTGACCTTGGCTACTAATATCTGTCCCTTCTTCTGTGGTGCTCTTCCTCTGTTCTGTTTCCTGGCCACCATGTTCTTTCTGACTTAGATCCAGATGACCATGGACTGAATCCACATAAATTGGAATCCACATAAATCTCTCATTTAAAAGAGATGGTACTGAGATTTAAGAGAGACGTTGGTATTGAGTATTGTGTTTCAGCAGTTGGAAAACTAACTAATACACCAATATATAAATAGTATGTCAATATCCTATGTCTCAATTTTGTAGTTCATATTACAATAGAGAGAAATGCCTTGCTCTTGTCTTCTTCACTTAAGATTTTGTAACACCTACCTTTTAGTTAGCACATGTAAAACTGAATAACTAATCCAAAAAATAGTTCATTCTACTAAATTATGCCTTTTATTGTGTCCATTGAGTTTCTTTAGCACATTTCAACACTCTTTGCATGAAATTTTTTAAAAGGAAAGGACCAAGTACATAGGTCATTGAATTTTGTTTGTACTAGAAGAGAATAGATTCAAAAGGTGTGTGTGTTTGTGTGTGTGTGTGTGTGTGTGTGTGTGTGTGTGTGTGTATTATCAGATGTTTGGCAAGTTTTACTCAATTATTTAATATCATAATTCAAATGAAAAATATTTCTATCAATTTCCAATTATAATAAAAAATTGAAGTAAAATGTTTTATTCTCTATAGTAGATGGTTTTGTTACTAGTATTGTGAAAGTATCAGAGTACTGAACAATTTCTCAGCTATAATTCTGAAAGATTCAAATAAACACTTTCCAGAACTAGGACCATATGATGGTTTAGACCTAGAGTGTCCTCCAACAGTGGCAAGTGTTCAGAGGTGGAGCTTTTAGAAAGTGATTGGATCAGGGAGGCTCTATACTCATCAGTGGATTGATCTGTTGATGAAGTCATGTTCTATTTAGACCTGGGGACTGATTGGGAGAGATGTGGCACTGAGAACATGCCATTTTCTTTTCTGTCTCTACCTGTTTCTGTCTGCTTCCTGGCAAGCATGAGGTGAACAACTTTTCTTGGTCTCAGAATCAGATGATTGTGGACTAAACTAAGAGCTAAAATATGCCTCTCATCATATAAGTTGTTGTTGCCAAAAATTGTGTCTAGCAATTGGAAAGTTAACTAATATATACCCAGTGAACAAGTAGCATTTAACCAGATTCCTGATATCTAAGAACAAATATTTAGTTTCATATTAGCTTCATTGGGGTCCCCTCAAAATCCACTTCAGTTAAAAATTTGAATGCTGTTTCTTATAAAGTGTGTAAAGAAATTAAAATGAAGGAATAAGAAAAGTGAAAGTAGAGAAAGAAAAAAAGCCAATGTAGGATGTGTGGATGCATTCATTGTTGGGGCATAATTCTTCTGAGGATTCTATGAGAAACTGTGTTGCATATGACTCTGGATAGTTCCACTGAGGGATGTTGAAGTGAAATAAGTATCTCTTCTCCACAATTGCAGGTGAGTGCAGAGGTTACTTAAGGGGTTATAGAGTGTTTTGTCAATAGCAGCAGTTATTATCCTCCTGTACTGTTGAGATATGTTTATGCCTCATATTGATTTTATTCTGTTGCTGACATTTCAGAATTGTTCTATTCAATACCTAAAATAAGAGCATAAAACAATAAGGCTAGTGAAATTTGTTACTACAGTATAGGTTGTATTGCTACTGTGTTTCTTTCTCTACCTCCCATTTTGGAGACCCTTCATCTTTCTACTGTTTTAGACCCACTGCCTAGTGCAGAAAGATCTCAATCTTGAGGATTCTAAGCTCCCTGATAATTTATTCTTTTCAGTCCATGACTGCTCATCTATTCGCCTCGTAGGCTTAGATGCACTAAGAGATCTCTTAGTGAGTATTCCACAATCTAGACTCGTTCCTCTGGGACCTCATTTTGTACCAGCAATTCTAGTGCTTCATCATGGCAGTTATCAGAATAAACTTTTAGATTTATGACTGCAAGATATTCAATTGACCTCTGAAATGAAGCCCTTGGTTTCAGTGGACTGCTCCCAGCCAAGGAGTGAACATAATAAGAGCTTACTAAAGCAGATCTGTTACTGGGATCTATAAGTGTTCTGTGACAAGGGCTTTTGATTCAAACTCCCTGGGAGGGTTGCCAAACTCTGTTACAATTATACTGTGTCTGAGATGCTTTCACCTAATCTTTTATCTTTCTTCCTCTCCCTACTTCTCTTGGGATTAGAACCTCATCACAATATGATGTAGTCACAGCTTTCTTTCTTAATCTTTTCCATGTTCCCTTACAGACATTGCCATACTATGTATCATTCTTGACTAATTCTGTTTTTGTGTCCGTTACATGAAAGACCTCACACCACACAGTGAATTTAAGACATTGAAATCTGTAAGACAATCCAAAAGAGATGTCAAGGACGATGACTTTTTAAAGTAGAGTTATAGAAGCCCCACTATGTTAATGAATGCTTCCAAAGATCTGTTTCAGCTTCAGGACTCTTCTTGCCTGAGTTACTAGAGGTCTCTTTTGTAACCTCATTATAGCAATTCAAACTCTTCCTCTTTCCAAACTTCTTTTTTCATTACCTTTCTGGTGTGATTCCTGGTAGAACTCTCCAATATAGTCTCTATTGTGGTTTAGTTCTAAAATGTTCCACAAAATTCTTACATTTGAAAGCGGGAGCTATG
Organism: Fukomys damarensis; assembly: GCF_012274545.1. Classification (NCBI taxonomy): domain Eukaryota; kingdom Metazoa; phylum Chordata; class Mammalia; order Rodentia; family Bathyergidae; genus Fukomys; species Fukomys damarensis. Next base: position 2,284,324 of record NW_022900944.1, on the reverse strand, counting down.
GTCACTGGGATGTGACTTGGAAGGGTGTGTTCTTGTCCTAGTCTACTCCCTTCTCTGATTCCTGGTTGCTATGGGGTGAGCAGCTGTTCCCCTTGGGCCCTTCCTCCATGCTATTTCTGTCTTGGAGCCTGCAATGGACTGAAAATGGAAGCCAGAGCCAACCTCTCCTTTACTTTGTGTGTGAAAATGTTCTTTGTAAGTGAATTCAACCTCCGATTATTTAATTCAAATAATTCTTCTTTATCCCTTCTGTAGAATATTCTATAAAGTTTCTGTTATTCACTAACGCTTTTAAGATATTTTTTCAGTACTTGAAAATATGTAGAGATTCAAATTTGGGTTTAGGCTGCACATATAAACCCCAAAGGAGCACCCAAATAAAGAGATTCTTTGACAACAAGTCCTTGTAAATTTGACAAAAAAAAATAAATATAGTTTCCCAAGATATGGGTTGGGAAGTGGTAGACAAAATAATATCAAGGTCGCACAGCAGATGTTAGACTACTGACTTTTTGATAAGAAATGTATGATGGTAAATTATTAGGAAATTTATGAAAATATCGCTATGTGTCTGGAGCCAGAATACCAGTGAGAAATTAAAGCTGAAGATTAGAGTTGGATATTTTGCACTTGGAAGAGAGAATTGAAGCCCTAAAGAGTAAATTAAAACAATTTATTCAAACTTGTTGACAACATTCTTTAAATTTGTGAACTACATTCACCCTGACATCCTAAATCTTTTTTTCTATTTTGCTATATTTTTAGCTCCATTACTTTTTTTACTATTTAACCTATTCTATACTCAAGTTATTACTCCTGTTTATTATTTGTCTATCTCATCTATAATGTAATTTCTATGAGGGCACACTTTTCTCCTATCACTAGAGAATTATCAGAACTATACTAGTGTCTGGCTCATATCAGATTCTTAATATTTATCTAGGATCACTAATATAAATGTATAGATAAGAGAGTTATATGACAAAATTCATTTTTCCCCCAATGAAATAAAAGCAGTATACTTTCCAAGAGAAAGGAAAGATGTACATAGATCTGGAATGTAAGTACTAAAGATAAATTTACAGTAGTTTACATAGAATATGAACTAAGATAATGCTTTTAGAATTTTGTACCACTTACAAATCATCTTTCAACGTTGTTGAAATTTGGCTTCTATTTTAATTGGTCTAGATTGAAACTTAAGACCCAACATTTCTACAAGCACCCTGGCAATGAAGATGATGTCAGAGGCTGTCACTGGAGTTGCACAGTGGTGAAGAATCAACAGATATTTGTGCACGAGTAGATAGTGTGGCATATTGTGAACAACTCTGGATTATAAGTAGAAGGCTTCATGATCTATTGATGAAAGTAACAATATTTTGTGGATTATTGTGAATGATATTGCATCCACTAATTAAATTAATTATTTGTTCATTTAATTAATTTAATCAATTTAGGTCTTTATTTTACCAGGCAAATGCAATTGGCAGATTATTCAATAGTGTGCTGCAGTGTAGGACACAAATGAAAACACTGTCATTGATTTTAGACTTACATGTTAACTTTAAAAAGAAGTGTAAAAAAAAAAGCAGTTTCTTTACAATTCTTGTACAAATCCAAACCAATTTAGAGGTTACTTTTTGCTTGAATAATAAATTTAAAAATTTACATTTATTGGATTTGGGAGACCAAACCAGGAGAAGCAGAGATTCAGCTGTGGAAATCAAGATGGAATAAAAAGGTAGTGTTCAGGGAGTAATTTGAAGGAGAGAACACCAAATTTTAATTCACTATTGTAAATCAGAACTCCACAATTTATTGCTTATGTAAGGAGACATACTGGATTATATTGTGAGATGGAAAGTATAATAATTGAAAAGCTGCAGAACTGTTGTGATTAACAACCTTAGGATTGGAGTTGTTGGTAGAGCTAGAGGAAAATTGGGTGAGATGTGGATAGAAATTCGTTGTAAAACATAAAGATGGTAAAACCTTTCTCTTATTCTCTGTCTGTCTCTGAACATACAGTAATTCTAATTTCAAGCAGATTATATAGCCATAACTGATTTGTGACCAGATGCATGAAGTTTCTTTTGAATTCCAGAATAGTCAAATTTCATTTTCCGTCTTGTGTACCACAGCCTTATAGGTAAAGATTGTAGAAGCTTAGGAAACTAGATAAATAAATTATTAAGATTACACACATTTTACTGTAAATGCACATATCTAAGGTATTCTTCATGATTCTTTATATTTTTAAATATTCATCAAAAATATATTCCAGTTTTACTATAAGTTTTGGAATGTTGACTTGTTTCAAATATTTTTACACACTAGAGAATAGGCTATGATTTAAGTCAAAATAATTATTATAATAAAAATTATAGATTTTCATTTAAATTTACTAATTACTATCTTTCTTTAAATTTTAGTTTTATTTCATAAATTAGCAAGGAAGCAAAATACACATACTTTCTGTATAACACTTGATCCATGGGTTTGGAATTTAAGATCTTATCAAAATGTGAACTCATCCTTTTGATTTACAAGCAAGAGTAGAACAAAAAATACTCTAAGAAGATTTTGTGTCATTTTCCTTTCATATTTCGACTATTCCATTCAGGGGGATAATGTTAAATAAGTAACTTTGAAAATCAGAAGGCAAATATACACACATAAAATGATTAGGAGATTTAATTTCTAATGATTCACTCTTTTTCAAAATTAGAAAATAAATATTAAATATGAAACATCCAGATTACAGTAGTTGGTGATCAGACAGCTCTTCGTAGACTGTTTCTAGATCTCTGAAACAAAGCGATTATTTCAACTCTTAGAAAGATAGAAAATTGAACACCGGATGAAGCCGATGAAACGGTTTTATCTATTTCACATTTATTTACCACAAATAATGGCTGAAAATAAAAACGTTGATAAAAGAGAAGCTAAATTATTTTTGTATTTTTAAATATGTAGAAATTGCGAGATAAATTACATCTTTAATGCATAGCACGGCACTGGGAGAAAATTTTCATGTAAGAAACATAACAGAGGGCTGGGGATTTAGCTCTGTGGTGCTGCTGCCTGCCTTGCAAGCACAAGGTCCTGAGTTTGATATCCCCAGTAACGAAAAAAAAAAAAAAAAAGTAACAGAAATATACAATAAAATTTCCTTGTTATGAAAGTATGCTTAAATATTTTCTCCAGAAAAACTCTGTCTTAGTAGCGGGATTTGGCAAGGGGATTCATTCAATACAGGACATATAATTTCTAAGATTATTTTATGATAATTACCCAGAGTCAAATGCAAGGGAGTGAAAGAGATTAACAACATACCAGAAGCCCAAAGGATTCAGCTGAGAGCCTAGATCCCAGCAGTTTCCCACACAAGTCCAGCTAAAGGCTTAGAGTCCAAGGCAATGTCCTCCTCCAGACCAGCCAGTGGTCTAGAGCCCACGGCCATGTCTCGTGCTTCTCTGTATTGAGGATCTGCACCTGGAAGGCCCAAAGGCCAGTGGTGGAAGCCAGAAAATCGACAGGCTGAGTTGAAGGACTTGTGCCATGAAGCTGAGGAATCCACTTTGGAGCCAGGAAGTGAGGCTCATGGTGAAGATCAGAGCTCCCCTGATGAAAGCAGCAGCCATTTCCAGTGCCAGCGAAGCTCAGAGCTCCTCCTCCTCCGAGAACAGCCTAGTTCTTCAGGAAAACCATCTGCAGCGATCTTCTCCTAGAAAATCAACAAGCCAAGCTCTTTCCCTTCAGGTCTCTTTTTATGGCTATTGGTAGCAATCTTCAAGTGGATCCTCCACGCCTAGACCATGCTGATTCCGTTCATCTGGTTGTTACAAGTTGACCATTAGTCCATTACAAACTCCATGACAGTTGCTGAAGAAATGGGAAGTAGTTTTTCCTTTTTTAACAAGTTTTATTTTTCTACCTTAAGTTATTATCTCTATGGAACAAGTTAACATCTTAGAAACTAACAATTCAAAACTAGTTATATATTATATATGATATATATATATATATGATATATATCATATATATACATATATATACACATATATACACATATATATACATATATATACATATATAGTGTGTGTGTATATATATATATATATACACACACACTGGTCATTTACTATACTTCATATATTACAGTATTCATTATATAGAATCTATATTTCCATATTCACTCCTAAATCTCTGATTTCTTCTAAAAAAGCTCTAAGTTATTATCGGAAACCTTGACCTCAACTAAAGCTAAATAAATTCATCCTTTTTAAGGAAAAGCACTATAAATATTTGTTTTACACTCCAGCAGAGTAATAACTTCCTAATTTAATTAAAACATAAATCATAGTTGATTGTCTTTCTTAGGGAATTTCTATATTAAGTAATTCTAAATAATTAAGGCGTGTGCTAAAGATTCGAAAACAAGTCATTATCGATGATTTTATTTTGTTCACTGATGTCAAAGTATAATTGTCAAACACTTAAAATATGACTCAGGGCTGGGGATTTAGCTCAGTGGTTCAGTGGCCTGCTTTGCAAGAACAAGGACCCGAGTTCAATCCCCAGTACCAAAAAATAATAATAATAAATAAATAAAATAAAATGTGACATATAAATGCACAATGATCACCTTTCAAAGAATTTATTCAAAACATAAATGAAGGAAGCAACAAGAAGAAAAACTTGACCCAAGTGAGAATCATAAAAACAAAATGTGTAAGTACAGAATAGAATGAGTTTAATGACATACTTATTTTCCTACAGGGCAATTAACTATAACCTTTAGGGTTCTATTTACCATGGGAAAAAATCTCTTCTATGAGGGAAGGTTTACAAGTCAGCAACTACTTTCAGAGAGTCTGAAATTATTATTCATAGAAAATGGCAAGGTGAAACTGAAGTACTTTCCTTGGAAAACTAAATAATCTTTGGGTGATCAGGTTAAACAATATAACAACATAATCCTTAACCAATTTTAAAATGTGATTATGAATTAATTTTTATACAAATCAAAGTCCACAATTTTGATGAAGATTTTCAGGGAAAACAGGTTGAGTTAATTCCTAAGAAAAGGATCAACAGTGGTTCAAGCCATGAATAACCTTCTCATTTCTCTTGGCTAATGATTGCTTTAGATATGACCAATGAGATGTGTGATGTACTTTTTTGAAAAGTTTTTCCTCAAAGGATAGAAATGCTAAAGGGAAAATGTAGCTTTTGGGTCTTCACATGACTTTGTGACCAGTGATGCCTCGAATGGCAACGCCTTGGTCTTAGAGCAGAAAAGTCTCAGGATGAGCGCCATCTTGCTGAGATAGCAAAGCAGAAAATTGCAGAAAGCTGAGTCTTTGATGAACCTGACCAACCCTCCGAAGTGAGTGCTGTGATGGTTACACCTCTTTATGTCGATATGGAGTTCTGTTGTTTGAAACTATAGATATTCAAATTAACACAGGATTTTTTTAAAAACTGGAAAATATATGTATGGTTTTCTAAATATGATAAATTGGCATTTAATAAAATAAATATTTAGTAATATAAATGTAACACAAGTTTTGATTCCATTTAAAAAATAAAGGTAATTATTTGGCTGAGTCTACTGAAGAAAAAGTAATGTGAAGTATAAGGTTACTGTCTGCCTTTACCATCACAAAAAATGTCAATTCCATTTATTATTTAGTTAAACATTGGCACTTTATTCTTCTTGCATAAACCAGATCATTGTTCACTGAATTTTGTTGCATTTTTCCCTCTGAGCCATTAGCAAAGTTGAGACCTTAGCCTGTGTTTTAGTGCTTTGTTTCTTTATATTATGTGGGAGACATTTGCCTCTGTATCTAAATACAACACTGTTTTTTGGGTTTTTTTTTTTCCCCACAGCTATTGATCATGATTTTATTAACTGGAGAAAAATACAGACCTAGAAGAAAAGGGGAGGTCAAAATTGAGATCGAGCAAACAATAAAGTGTTAAATCTAAGTGCCAGCATGGTTTACAGTGAGTGTGAGTTTCTGTGGTTCCTGGCCACTTACCCCACGTTCTCTCATTGAAAGAATAAATGTGACAAAATTTTAACACAGTGTTCTAGAACAATAGAAGTCCTTCTTCCCTACTAGGATGAATTATCATTGCCAACACTAGCATCTCATCTGCACTACTTGCAATATCCCTAACTTTGGAGAAATTTGTCCAAGTACTTAATCTCTAATCTCCTTCTTAAATGTTCATTTTATTATTATGATTTTCAAAGCAATTAATTTTGAACTTCTAGTTACGTTTTTTTCCTCTACAGAGGCAAAGTTTATTTTTTACATTATGTAAAATATATTCCAATTCGTAGCTATGGAAATGTTAGCTGTGAATATTTTGATTGTCATAAATGATAAAATAATTTACTGATATGGACTTTTTAAATTTCTGTGGGGAGAGATTTGGAGGTTTGTTATTTTAGAAATATTTGATTTCTAATAGAAAAATATATTTGAATAGAAGGGAACTTGCACATGCAATTATCTCCATGTATTTTCTTGTTAGTTGTGATCAGATATTAGAAGAACAAGATCAATGTAATTATTTAAATTAATGATCATAAATCTTTCAGAATAGGGCAACATACAGCAGGGTACACCAAGTGAGGGATTACTCATATTTAGGAGCAATTCATTTTAGAGCAAAAGTAAGTTAGAAGCTACTCCAGAGAAGAGTAGGATCACTTGCTCAGAAAGGATATGTTATGTCTCTGAAGGAAGTCTGCAGAGGGATAACTCTAATATGAAAATGTCATAGAACCAACATCAACATATTATGTAAGTATAGATCTCTTACTAATTTGACATGCCATAATTTCAATAATGACACTTCCCAGGGCTGGGTATTTAGCTCTGTGGTTCGGGCACCTGCCTTGCAAGCACAAGGACTTGAGTTTGATCCCCAGTACCAAAAAAAAAAAAAAGAAGAAGACAATTCCTTTTAGATTTGTGCTCTAAAAGCTAACTCCTTGAATTACTTTTAATTAACAGTGTTAATTGGGATAAATGGATACAGAATTTCCACAGAAAATGAAATTCATAAAAACAAAATTTTAATTTATAAATGACATTCATTCAGTAGTTATTTAAACCAAAAAATTCATTCTTCCTAAAGTCCTAGGGTTATTTTTCTATAATGCGCTGGAGGTGTCTCAAAGATAGCAAATTCAATGAATGAGCAAAGTCAAAGTTCATGAATAGAGATGTGTCTATATGTGTGAGCCAACATACCCACAAAATATATGGTGAATATTTAAATTAAAACAACTTATAGTAAAAGACACATCACCAAATAATTTGATAATTCCTGGGACTGTTTCATTTACTGCAGTAATTTTTTAAACCAATATATGACATTAACTGTAGATTCTGATCACTGAGAAGTATTTCTCAGGTAACAAGGCTAAAGTGTAAAGTAACTTTTCCTAGGTCACATAATGGAGCTAGACCATCAACTCTGAGACATTCAATTCTACCACATGTATTTAAAACTTGGTTCACTTAGAAGTGTATGATGATAAAAAGAAGGCTTCTTTCTTTCCTAAACAGATGTTCTTCTTGATGTTATAGGTGCAGTTTGTTTTTTCTGAAATGCTTCATGCTGTGATTAAAACCTAATGTTTAAATTTTTAAAATTATTACACCAAAGGCACTTTTCCATTAACCCCCCTCAAAGTAGATGAACTCATTCCATCATTCTTTTAGTGTAACAAGTTTTTTGAATTTAAACATTTGTTGTATTTTTCAATTGTCCCTTAAAGTTAGATAAAAACTATTCCTTGTGTGTGATTACATTAAGAAAGTCAATGAGTTGACTTTTTTAAAAAAGTTGACCATATATGAGACCTTTAACTATAGAAAAGATTACATTGTTTTTGATAAATCTTATTCTATTGTTTAACTTGATAAACTCAAGAAACATTTTATAACATATCATTGTTACCAAATGAAACAAACCTAAATAAAAGGGTAAATGGCCTTTTTTCCTTGTCTAGAGTGGAAATTAATTGCATCTATCCTGCAGCAATACTGTGGTCAAAATATAAACGAACAGGAATGGAGTAGCTCATGTTAATGCAATACTTGCTTGTAAGATAGACTCACCTACAGGATCGGTGGTAAAATTGAAGAAAATGCCCAGTCAATAACTGAGATCTGAGAACTGTGGAACTGTGCTCTGCTAAATAATTATATATATATATATATAGTAATTATTATTAATAATTACACACACATATATATTATATATATAGTAATTATTATTAATAATAATTACACATATATATTTAGAAGAAGAAAAGGGGAAATTACCAAATGCAACAAACCTAAGTAAAAAAAAAAGGAAATGGCCCAAGCTCTTATCTTCTAATGATTGTGCAATAGTTTTGTCTTTAATCATTGTATACAACTACAAGAATTCTAACTGGTTACTAGACTCATAGGGACATGGAGAGACTGATTTAACCAGATGCAATTTATCTGGTAGAAAGAGAAAAATTTTAAAGTATTTTGAAATCCAGTTAGGAAGCTGTTATAATGTTTAATATAGTACCAGACCATAATTTTTAGTAATAGGTGTCTTTAGAACAGGAATTACTCTCAAAATTTCAGTTTCTTCTTTTAGAAACTATGTATGCATTTATACCAAATGAATTCTATATCCTTGCATGATTTCTACAATATTGAGAATGTGATTTCTACTTGATGTGCATTTGAATTAGAGTAGTGGCTATCCAAAGAGAATAGAAGATAGTTATCAAAAAAAAAAAAACAAAAAAAGCAAGCAAACAAGAAAGTACTAGTAACAAAAAATATTGAATAAAATCTATAGAACTTGATTACTTACTGAGTGTATGCTTTTGTAATTCACAAGATATTACAAATAGCTACTCAATTTTTGTAATTATAAGATATATTTCTGATGCTTTTGTGTTTTTATTTTTCCTTTGTTTTCTTTTTAATGTTTCTTCTCAAATATTTGTCTGAACTAAAAACCAATATTGGAAAATCTAAAAGTTTGCCTTTGGGCTATAACTAGTAATACAGAAGCATTTCCAGAAGTTTATGAAAAGTAAAAAGAGAGTGAAAAGAAAAAAATAACTTACAACCTTACCTGGATATTTCAAGCAATCTAAACTAATGTTAAAAAGGAAAATACAAGGAGTTTTTGTAAATGTTTACACAATGTTATTTTTGAGGAAAGATGATTTATCATCTTACTATATTTCTTTCATTTCAAGTGGCTTGGTCATTCAAAATCTGCAAAACCTAAACATGAACAAATATTTGTTTTTAATGGCTTTAAATATACTCACAGCCAGTGAAAATACACAATTTTGCATATAAGTAGCCTCTATTACTTTTAGAATATTTCCTGTGGAGGAATGTCAGATCATAAGTAAATAGAATTTCCTTTTTTAGACTAAAGAATATAGAAATATAATGAAGTAGGAATGGGATAAAGGGGTGAATGAAAGATAAAGAGCTATTTTTTAAAAAATAGGAAAAAGGGATCTAGAGATAGAGGGAAGGCATGGAAAGGAAGAGGGATTAAAAAAAGAATCTAGATGTGTTAAGTACCTACTCCCTAAGATGTTTGTAAACATATGCGCTGCAAAATGTGCTAGTAAAAATGTACTAATAAAGTTTTTTCAAAAAAATAAATGAGGTAAAGCTGGGGTATAACATCAATTATACCTTCCATCTATGTTCAGTGAGGAAACTGTAAAAGGAGGTACATGAATAGTTAAAGTAGCTTCTCTTGGTGTCTCAAGCTCTTATGAAGAAATTATGATAATGGAGAATTGTTCATTTAAGATTATCCTTAGAGACAAAGAACAGTTTCTTTTTAATATGCAGCACTTCCCAATTTCTCTAACTTAAAGAAGTGAAATTTAGAAAAAGATCTAGTCTAATTAAAACTTTCCTCTGGTGCAAACTTTGATACCTCTGACTTTTTGTCTAATTTTGAGAAAGTATTAAATGGTACCTTGGTTCACCAACTTAATTCTTTCCATGATTCTGGTCACAAATCAAAATGAACAAGAACTGAATCAAATTTCCCGTAAGGTCAACATTGAATTTCACCACTGAATTTGACTCCAGGTGCCACTGTATTTCTTGCCCCTTCCCCATCTTCAGTGTTCTTCACTGGCTCACTCTGGTATATCAGCTTTAGATACCTTTCCTGTCTAAAAGTGGGGTATTTTGTAAAATTACAGAATTCAGTGTTCTTCTCTTTTTTTTCCATTAATAAATGCTGACTGAGTTTTTTGCTGAGTATGAAGCACCATGTTAAAAACACAGAGAGGAAAACACGAGAGATATCTGTGCTCTTTGAAAAACTAACATTTTTGAGAGAAGAAATTGAATCCAAGGAAGAATTTTGTTGATGAGAGCACAAAATTTCAAATTAAATAGAATTAGAAATGAAATAGAAGCACACTTAGTAAAGTAATAGCCTTTCAAAAATAAAGATTAAAAATATCCAAATAAAGACTGGCAGGAAAATATGTGTCCACTAACATAATGAAAGCTCAAAGGAAAACCCATTAAACAAAAGCTCCCTGGCATCTCCAGGGAGAAATAATGCACCGGGCCAGCAGTGCTAGCCCCAAGAAGAGCCCACCATTATTGTAAACTGCAAAACAGGGTGAGGATTTACACCAAAGTGATTCCTTTTGCATAGAAAAAAATCTAGTGTCTGGCCCCCAATATTTGTAAAGGTTTAGTTAGTTGCTATCTTGGGAAGGGGTTAATTGTCTAAGACTGAGCTGCAGAGCAGCTACAGAAAAACTGTATTTTAGGGTTCCTGCAGTTACTGCACCACAGCAACATTTTGGGAGACATCCACAATGTGACATTCACAGAGAGGGTACAAGCTTGACATAGAAACTCAGACCAGGAAGGACATGTGGGTAATGCCCTCTGTGCTGAGAAGTCAGACTAGTCTGGTCTTGGTGGCTTTCAGAAGATGCTGGGTCTAAAAGTCCTGACTCGAAGTTCAGCAGACTGCTTGACCCACACACCTAGCTTCCTCCACCTAGCGTAGATCCAAGTTGAGGCAGGAGATGAGGTCATGGAAGGAAGGCTAAAAAGCAGGATGTAACCTGCCAATTACAAAGATCTGAAACAGTGGCTGAATAACCGGATGTGACTTGTCATTCATGGCCATCGACTTCCCTGCCACTGCAATCTTCCCATTCTGTTGTCTCCCTGTTTTTGCAGTGGCCCATCCTGCATGTAGAACACATCTTCACTTTTTGTACATTTCTCATTTTCTGAACTATTTTCTGTTTTCTTCTTTTACATTAAATAAAGTTTGCATTCCTTCCTTGACTTTAAAATGAAAGTTGTATTTTCATATTTATTGGTTGTTCCAGTGAATAGCTTAGTTGGACAGAAAAAGTTGGAACCACCTAACACTGCACTATCCAGCAACAGTTCCTGTCGAGCCAGCCAGGAGGTAACATCCAGGACATAAATAGAGCCAGGAGATGAGGTCCAATGGGGCACAGGTGCTGGCCTTCCCTTGGCTGGGGTCCTGTTGCAGAGCCAAGCTGATGGAGGGATTCTGTCCCTGTGTCGAGATGAGCTGGGGAACAGACGCTGGAACACAGCCAGGGGGTGCTCATGGCATGCACTGAAGGGAAAGTGGCCAGGGGCTTGGAGACCATCACCTGGGAAAAGTTTAAAGGTGGCCCCTTTAAGCACTGACCTCAGCTTGGGGTGACAGAACACCACAAGGCCTCAGGGTGCAATGGTGGTGAAGCCACTTTGGGGGCCAGAAGACTGGCTGCCAATCTGCTGTACCAGCTGGGCAATGCTGGGCACACCATGCCTCATAGCTTTGATGGCTGCCTGCACTCTCCGCATCAGCACCAGGCTAAAGCAGACTAGCCCAGTAGATTCAGACCAGGTGGGCTGACTCAGAGAGCAAGCGGGGCAGGGGAGGAGTAGGCCTTCTCTGCAGCTGTGGCCTATGTATGTATGGCCAGAGGACGTGAAAAATGCTCTGGCCTTTACTGCCTTCCTGTCACATGCTCAGCATTCTCCAGAGGTACTCATGTCACCCCACCCCTCAGCTGCAGATACCCAGTGGCTGGCTGTGCTAGAATCCACATCCACTGGCCACCAGGGCAAAAAAGGCAGGGAGCAGGGAGGAGTGGGATCCAGAGAGCCTGGAGACTGGCACTCGCCCAGTCACAGCATGACATGCAGCTGTGGTCACCCACATGAGCATGTTGACTTAGGGTCCTGCCATGGCTAGGAGGCCGCAGCTGCTTCCTGCTAGACAGTGCAACTGCTCAGGCTGATTCCCCAGCAGCACTGTTCCTCCAATTCTTCCTTAGGTGATGGGCAGGGACCGAAGTACAGAAATGTCAGTTCTCCCCTTACCCGTTGGCACTCCCCACCTGGAGTGTGAGCTGGGAGATCGATGAGCTGGGGGGTGGGTGTCGACCCCTTACCCCATGACTGAGGTGTGGCCCACCTGCCATGTCCAGCACAAGGCCAGGTCCTGGCTTTCCCTGAACACCCTGGGCCGTGCATAGGGAGGGGCCCAGCTAGCAGCAGTTCCCAGGCTTCCTTGCAGCATCCTGTAAGACAATCCACTGGGGCAAGGAGGCAGTGGCATCAGCTGGGTGACAGCAGTGACAGCAGCGACAGCACCGCCCCATCTCAAGATGTCCAGAAGGATGAAGAGTGGCTGCAGGCAGGGACCACCTGCTACACTTCAATTTAAAAGTGACAGTGTTTTCCAATAGCAACAGCACTCTGCTGAAGAAGAAACCTCTACTCTTCCCTCAATGTCAGTGCCGTGTGTTGCTGTGCTGAGGTCTCCAATACCTGGAATGTTTTTGTTCTGGATGACAATTGGCGGTAAATTGACCTGTTTAATTTCCAGGGGAATGTCGAGGGATAGGTAGTACAAAATACTTCAAAATGATGTTCCACCTTTTATAAAAGTTGTTTTTGTGGATGTCTTGGTAACAGGAGCCAATGCAGTAAGGGCCTTTGCACAGAACTGTAGGAACATTCAAGTACTAAATCTAAATGGGTATACATAGACAACAGGTGCTGTATGTGCTGGGCTTAACATGTTCTGTTCCAAAATCAGACACCATGACTTAGCTTCCTGTAGCCAACAGGTCTCTCAAAGCTCTGAGGAATGCCTGTCCACTGCTGGGGCGATTAAATATTTCCAGGGGTGACCATGTAACCAAGGATACATTGAAATGTCAGCAAGAAGCTGCAGGTGTCTCAAGGCCTTATTCTTAAAAACTGACACACAGCCAGAAGATAAAACTCAAGTATATAGGCATACTTTGTCTTGAGGGGTGACTCTAAACTTACAGGCTTGGTCAAGTCTATACCAGGCAGAAGGAGCCATAAATTTCAGTCCCTCTGTGCCTCTGGCTGCTTCAACATCACAGATGCCATCTTGCATTACCAGGTAAGAACTGCAAGATATTCTCAACTAACAAATGTAGTTTTCATCATCTTGGCCAGGAATTGCCATGAACTTAAAAACTTAGACCTGGAAAATTGTATTCAGACAACAGATAATGTACTAATCTAACTTTGTGCACACTGTCCTCAATTTCAAGTATTCAGGCTGTCCCACTGTGAGTCCATCACAGATGATGACCTTGATTACCTGGGGAATGGGACCTGCACACACGATCCTCTGCAGGTGATAACTGCCAGCTTATCACAGACATGTCCCTGGAGTCCCTAAAGAACTGCCACAGCCTGGAGCAGATGGAACTCTATGACTGTCCGCAGATCACACAGACAGGGATCAAGAGACCTGGGACACTAACTTGAAACTCCTACTTCACACCTGTCACCCTACCCTTCTCCATAGGGGGTAGTAGACAATGCTTCTGCAGATGGAACATCATCCTACAGCATTGGTTGGGGGATTGGCCTTGGTAAATAGAGTACTTAACGACGTTCTAGAATTACCCCAAATCTCCAGCAGAAGTGACCTCAATGTTCTGGGCAAGGGTTACAGAGTCTAGGTCCCCAGAGCCACAAAAACATATACATCTCCTCTGTCTCTGTGACCACAGGTCTGAAGTTCATGTTAGCTTTACCAAGTGGATTGGTAATATTTAACCATTCCTGTTGGGTGTACCCAACACAAGGGAAGGGACACAACAGCAGATCTGGGTGTACTGCTTTGATGGTTTCTTTATTCTCTTAAAAGGTTTCTTTTAAATTTTTGAAGTAATGATTACAGTGGCCTGGAGTGAATGAAAAAGCATAGAAAAAGGATATATGATATATAGTATTCTGGGACCAGAAAAAATTTTTCTTTGCATGGTAAACATGTCAGCCATCATTATAAAATGACTACGTAGCCTCCATGCTTCCTGTTTCCATGCCAACATGCTGAGCACGCTTACAAAGAAGGCTGTTCATTCCTCCTGTTTTAATATTTGGCCCAGGGGTTTATTAAATACTTCATTAAAATCACTGTGGCCCAAGCGTGGTTACTGATTTCCTCAAAATGTTACTGTTTGTGTCATACCACACACCTGTCTTCCCCTCTCTGTGGCTCCCTCTGCATTCTTGCTCAGTGTGTCATCTGGTCACACTGAGGTGGGAGGTGGGAAGTATTTCAGTTGAAAAGTTTCTATCATGAAAAAGCCTGAGGCTAACTGCCTGTTCTCAGTTGTCCACTGCCAGCCAGATTCTGAGGCTAATACTGTCTTTGCACCAGCCACTGTCCCCAGTCAAATGAGTCACAGAAAGGGAAATGACTATAGTTCTCACCAAGCAATGCCCCCCACAATCTAGTGTGTCTTGTAGACTCACTGCATTGTTCATCGCAAGGGGGCAATGCCAGGGGGGTTTGAAGGTCAAGGCAGTAAACCATTTCACAAGGCTAGGCTGGCTATTTGTGGTGCACAAAACCCTAATAACATTGAACTGTTGAGTATAAAAAGTCTTGAGACTACTGGACAGATGATGTAGGCCCCCTCTGAGAGTGACAATTTAAAAAACTTACTTTGTGTCTACTGCCAAAAGAGGTCCTAAGTCCCTTGTGAACAGTGCTCTCTTTCTGTTGTCCTCATGCTGGTTTTTAAGAAAAGACTGAGCCTCTTGCTTAAGTAAACTTAAATTATGAAAAAAGGGCCCTGTGGCAGTTGGAGGGCTACTCCTGGCTAATGGGCACAAGTGGGTAAAATTGGATTGTTTCGAGCCCCTTTGTATGTAGGTACTTCTGTGTTTCTGGAACATTTAACCTTTACAACAAGCATGAAAAGTAGATAGTCCCATTCTGTTTAAAAAAGATGTCTCCTTTTCTAAAAAATAAAAGTTAACCAGGTTTTCTAAATAGTATCACGTGAAATCTTAAAAAAAAAAAAAAGCTATTTTATATTCATTAAAAGATAAGGCTTTCTCTTATTTTTCCAGAATTTTTTTCTTTTCTTTTTTTTCATACTGGGAATCAAACTCTGGACCTTACACTTGCAAGGCATGCAGCAGAACCACTGAGCTAAATCTCTCGCCCTTTTCCAGATGTATTAGTTTGTCTCTATACTTAAAACATCTACAATCACATAAGCTTTAGATACAACCATAGATTTATGAATCCCTGAGAAAGAGAGGAATATCTTCTGTGATTCTGTCCTCTAGTCCCATCTGTCTCTCAGGCAGACATGGGTCACTCTTCATCTTTTTAACAAAAGCAATCACACTGGGAGGTCTCAAGGACCTCTTCCTTAGAACAGCAAATCAGTCCCCTTTCCCTCAAGTGACTCAGGCACACAGATTCAGAATGCATAATGTTTTATTGCCTCAGAACAAAGATTTGTTACAGATCCATTTGGCCACCATACTCCTTGGTTTCTCACAACCTGAGGGTTTAAGTAAGGGAACTAAAAATCCTGATATTATTCTTGTAGTCTTGCAAATAGACATAGATCGTAGGGCCTCTCAAATTTTTCACCTTTACAGATAAGAGCTAAAGCCTTCATGTTCAGAAAACACATGGGACTTGGGTTAAATTCTCTCAAAGATTTAAGTATTCTCTACTGCTCTAAAGAAAGTACCAAAGCACCTATGAGCTGAGTGTTTGCTATCTTGTTTCCAAGACAACTAGGGGAGCTGTAGATGGCTCCATCCTGATCTCAGATGGCTAAGGCAGCCCCTGAAGCCCTACTGTTCTCCCTGAGGAATTAGGTCCTCATCAGAGAAAGTTCCAAGGCTATCAGAGCCCATAATCCTTCTGCAGGGAAGCATTCCAAAGGGCTCCAGACTTAGTTTTCTCTCTCCATAGAACTCAAGATGTGTCATGAGAAATGTCGTGAAGATACCGCAGATCCCATTGATTGAGCCGTCAGGCCGTACACTTCAGCAGTGGGAAAGGCAACCCTGTGAACCTGAAAAGAAAAAAATCCCCCCAAAACTTATCTACTATTGTAATCCAGTTTGAGTCCAATGTAAGCCAGAAAATGGTGAGAAATAGGTAGAAAATGGCAATTTAAATTATGATACTCTTTTGCAATTAAGTCATTTCTGCAAGAACCATGAAAAATGAAATAAAACTCAAATTAGGGGTGGGGTTGTAGCTCAGTGGCAACATGTTTGCCTAGCAAGTGCAAGGTCCTGGGTTTGATCTACAAAAAACAAAACAACCCCCCCCCACGTAACCACAAGAAAAAAAAACAAAAACAAAACCCCAAAACAAAGCAACTAAACTTTCTAGAGTGGCCTGTCACCTTTCTTCTCCTTTTCTTTTCCTTTTCTTTCTTCGCTTTCTTATTCCCTTGACCCCAAGTACTAGAGATCAAACTCAGGACCAGGCAAACAAGGTGCCACTGAGCTAAATCCCTAGCCCTTAATCCTCCTTTTCAGTAAATGATAGACTGTTACATTAGAGAGATTCTGTCCTTCCAAATAGGTCAATGTCACACATTCAGGGGACAGTAAAGGAGTATATCTAGACTCTCTAAAAAAATCAAAAGGCTGATGAAAACACGAGAACAGCCTGACAGCTTCTCAAGGTGTTGGCTTTATTCCCAGTCAGTGAACGCCTCCTAGGAAAACCCTTTACAATCCTTTAATTTTCACAAGGCTAAGACCGGTGAAGACTACCTGTTGGGTCTACAAATCTTGCCCTGTAATGAATAAAACAAAAACATATCCTGGGGGAAAAAGTGCAATTACAATTTTCTCACGTTTCTATGTGGGGAATTTGAACAGATATTGGTCCTAGTTAATAGCTTTACAAGTCAAACAAATCCTACCAGCTCCTGGCCAAGGAGAGCCACCTGGTGTCCTACCAGGAGATACAGAAAAAGAAGTCACTAGACCAAGCAGGGTGCCTCATGAATCCCACAGGCCATGAAGCTAGACAGGAAGATGTGGGTCAGGGTACACAGAGGCACATGGAAACTGGGAGCAGCTGAATTAAACAGTTTTACAGCAGAACCACTGAACGTACAGCTTTGTGGGAATGGCAGGACAGGATTCAACATTCATACATGAAAATGATAGTTTATAGACAAAATAGGCTTAGTAGTAACTCACTATTTCTCCTCCATATCTACTGGATTTTAATATTGCAGACCCTGAAAAGAAGTTACTCACTCAAAAACCCAGGAGAATATATTGGACCCATTTCTCTTATTATTCATTGGTTATTTGGGGTTTTGTGGTTTGGGTTTGCTCTTTTCTGTTTTTTCTTGTTCTCCTTTTTAAAAATTTATTTTGTTTGGTTTTATCTCTTTTCTTCTATTTCTTGTTTGTTCTCATCTGTACTTTCATCTACTTCTATCAAATTATTGTACTCCTTAATACTTTTATCTCACTTTTCTCTCTTCCATCTCATCTTCCTTTTCTTTATTTTTCAAAGTTTACTTCTTCCATTTTTTTCATTATCTACACTCCTCTTCTTCAATAGTATTAATATTATGGTTTACTAATCTTTACATATTTATTGAATCTATGCTACTATTGGTGAATTATTTCATATTTTAATGGCAGTAAGATAATGCATTCAGTAGATATTTATTGTATATCAATTTGTTTTGTTTTTGTGTCTATATTATAATTACAGTTCCCTTTTCTATTGTTAAATCCCTCAATGTCCAGTTTGTATTTGAGTCTATTATTATTGCTGATTTCATTTCTATGCCAGAGTGCCAGAGTTGTTGCCCTTAATTGGAATTTATTGTATGCCAATATCTGGATTGTACATGTGTCATCAATAATACTGTAATCCCTTTACAGAGAATTAGCTGCTGTGCAACTTTTCTGCACCCTCCTCTCCCCAAATTAACAGAGGTGGTTGGGTATTGGGACAGAAACAAAGCCCATAGTTAACCATGTACAGAGTGCATCACAGGAAAGGAGACACTAACTAAAAGGATCTCCACACTAACGCCAATTTTTTTCTAGTGTAATTGACCCAAAGTTTTGCATAAGACATGAAGAAAAAGCTATCTGATCAAAACAAAATAGTGCAAAACATGAATGACCATGTGAGCAAAGAATCAGAGTCCATAAAAAGGCAGCAAAGAAAATTCCAACAGATTAGAAGGTTCTATTGAAAGCATGGGCAAGAGGAGAAACCAACGAGAGAACAGAGTGTCAGAATCAGAAGACTGCATGAATACAGGTGACCATATATGCAGATACCTTGGAAACAACAAGAAAACATGAACAATGGATCCAGCAGCTGCTGGATGATGCAAAGAGACTAAGCTAATTTTTACTGAAATTAGTGAAAAATAAGGAGACAATAGAGAGAACATGAAAATCTGTTTACAAAACCATAGCAGGAAAATGTCCAAGTATGGAGAAATAATTCAATACATAGATAAGTGAAGCATACAGAAACCCATATAGCCCCAATCGGAAGTGAACCTCGTCATTAAACATAGTAGTCAAGATTCCAGAAATCCAACACAAGGAACAACTCTTAAGATCTGTTGGAGAAAAGCAATGAATCACTCATAAAAGTAAACCCATCAAAATTACAGCAGATTTTAAAAAACAAATCTTTCATTGTTGTTTGGTACCAGTCAGGACTTTGGACTTGCAAGATGGGTGTGATGCCACTGAGCTAAATCTCTGGCCCTTAAAAACAAATCTTAAATGCTGAGTGAGCTTGGTGAAGTGTCTCAAGTGAAAAACAAAATTTCCAATTAAGACTAACATATCTTGCAGAGCTATTTTTCAAAATTGATGGAGAAATAAGGATTTTTCTGTGGAAGAGAAAACATTAAGATATTCATGATTATCAAACCAGAGCTCCAAAAAATACAGAAGAATTCCTAGTAAAGAAAATGAAGCCAACAATGCCAAAAGGTCCAATGGAATGAATATACCAAGCAACAGGAATAGTCAAAAATTTCAGTAAAAATTCTCAAAGTTAATGGTTTCCATTTTCCAATCAAAAGACACAGATTGGCATATTGGATCAAAAAACAAAACCTAACAGTATACTTTATACAAGAAATATATTACATCAAAAAATTCAAGCATTAAAATTCCAAGGATGGATAACAATATTTCATGCAGTGGGACCTCAGATATCAGGGGAGGAGCTATCTTGTTTTTAGGCAGTGTGGACTCCATGACAAAACTAATAAAAAAAGGGTTAGGGTCACTGCATATTATTATCAAGGCATATTGGCCAAGGGAATGACTCAATAGAGATAATAAATATTAATAAATAATTACTAATATGTAAGAGCTGAACATGAGTTCACCCAACTTTACAAAATGATCACTACTAAACAAAAAAGATCACACAAGCATCCACACAATTATGAGGGACATCAATACTCCACTGTCACAAATAGGTCAACTGGACACAAAATCAACAAAGAAGTATCAGAACTGAATCACACTTATGAACAGATGGGCTTAATAGATGTCTACAGAATTCCTCAAACAACAGCACAACATGCATTTTTCTCAGCAGCACATGGAACTTTCTTCAAATTAGACCTCTGTTTTTGCCCATAAATCATGCTTAAGTGAATATAAAATAATTGAAATTGTCCCATGTGCATAATCATATCATACTGCAATAAAAGTAGAAATAAATAATGAAAGAAACAACATATCATGCAAACACATGGAGCTTAATGAATACACTTTTGAATAATCACTAGGTCTCAACAAATAATCAAGAAAAAAATTAGGTAAGAAAGAGAATCATAAGATGATGCCAGTGAAAAACACTAGAAAATATGTGACATAATTAAAGCAGTTCTAAGCAATAAGTTTATAGCTTTAAATACTCAATCAGAAAAAGAGTGAGCCCAAAGAAGTAACCTAGTGAGGCAGCACAAAGTCACAGAAAAGCAACAACAACAAAAAAAAAAAAAAAAAAAAAAAAAAAAAAAAAAAAAAAAAAAAAAAACAAGAAAAATCCAAAGCTACCACAGGGAAAGAATTATAAAACTCAGAACAGAATTGAATAAAATTCAGAGTGAAATAATTCAAATATTCAATTCCTCAAACAGCTAAAAGAATAAACAAAATATATACTCTTAGTCTTACCAAAAAAGGAACAAAAAAGTGCATCAGTGCAATTAGAAATGAAAAAGGCAAAAATTACAATGGACACTGCTAAAATCCAGATTATAAGATAACTACTTCAAAAACTTGTACTTCAATAAATTGCAAAATCCAAAAGAAATTATACATTCTTAGGTGCATGTGAATTACCAAAACTGAGTGAAGAAGATTGAAAAAGCCTGAATAACAGGCAATGAAATTATGGCAATAATCAAAACCCTAACAACTAATAAAAACTCAACTCAGTGGTTCTATAGAAACTTCAGGGAAGTACTAATGTGAATATACCTTCAAGCCTTCAGTTGACTGAAAAGTAAGAAATACTACCAAACTCATTCCTGGAAGGTAGACTTACCTTGATTTTAAAAACAGACCAGGGCCTAACCAAAAAAGAACAGGCTAACATATTTAATGGACATAGATGCAAATGTCCTTATCTAGATATTGGCAAACAGAATGTAACATATTATAAAAAAAGATCACATGTCATTGTGGGACCCTAAAAATCAGGCGCAAATCCCAAGAACACCCACTTAGCCTAATTAACTCTATTTTGAGCTGAAAAGCTATCCGGTGTCAGGTCCGAACTTCAAATGAACTCAGGCAGTAAAAACTTTGCTCGGTTTGCTTAATTTACTTAGTTATGATAAGGACAGAGTCAGGTGGATGGGAGGAAGACCATTCCAACCTCAAAGAGAAAGAACAGGAGGTTCTATGTAGATAAGAAGAGCACACCGCATTCCTGAGCACACTGATTCCTCTTTGAACCAACCCTCTCCCCAACCTAAAGTAAACTCCTTCCCGCTTTGGCAAGAGCCCTAGTAACATTCAATAAATTTAGAATGTTAGAGAAAAAGCCAGTAGAATAAAGAGAATTTCAAGCCACCCGAACCCTATAAATATAGGCTAATTTAGTGGATCAGGACTTCCAGTTTGAAGCTGCTGTGTTGGTGACACTGGAAGTCCAGGCTCGAGCTTGCAATAAACTCCTCGTGTATTTACATCAGAAGAGTTTCCTGGTGGTCTTCTTGGGGGATTTCGCGACTTGAGCACAACAGTCATGACCAAATAGACTTTATGCCACAGATGCAAGGATGATTAAACATTACACAGTTCAACACATAAATGAAAGCAAGGGCAAGAATCACACGATCACCTCACCAGACACAGAAAAAAACCTTTGGCATAATCCAACATCTGTTCATGATAAAAAACCCTGAAGAAAATAGGTAAGAACTCACCTCAGTCAGATCCTTTCATGACAAAGCTATTGCCAACATCATATTAAATGGGAAAAATCTGAACTCTTTCCTTCTAAAATAAGGAACAAGACAAGAATTGAAATAATCAGAACTGCTGTTCAATACAGTACTTAAAGCTTTCATCTGAGCAAAAAGCCAAGAGAAAGGAAAAGGGACATAAGTAGGAAAATAAGAAGCTAAAATATTCTTACGAAGGACATGATGCTTTACTTTGAAGACTCAAAAACTTTACCAAAAAACACCTAGAAGTAACAAGATCAGCAAGCTGTCAGGGTACAAAATCAGCACATAAAAATCAACAACATTTCCGTACACCCATAGTGAACCCACTGAAAAAGAAATTTCAAAACAATACCCATTCACAATAACTTCATGAAAAAATAAATACTTAGGAATTATCCTAGTGAATAGTGTGAAGATTTTTTAAACAATAAAATAATATTCTGAAAAAGGAGTTAGAAGATAATGTCAGAAAATGGAAAGATATCCCATTTCTAGATATACGGAAATAAAATTGTCAAGATGGCCATACTTCCAAAACTGATATGAAATTTTAATGCAATCCCAATCAAAATATGCATAGTATTCCAAACAGAACCAGGGAAAACAATCCTAAAACATATCTGAATAGAAGAGATCCAGCAGAGCAAATAGCAGGAGGCATCACAAGCCCAGATTTCAAGGTATGTTATAAGATTCCAGTAAGAAAATCAACATAATCCTAAGCCCAAAGCAGACATATTCATCAGTACAGCATAATAGGTGATGCAGAGACAACACCAGGCACATTCAGCCTCTTGATCTTTGATGAAAGGACCAAAAATATACGCTGGAGGAAAGGTGGTCTCTTTATCAAATGATGCTTGTAAAACTGGCTATACACATGTAGAAGATTGAATATGCAAGCACATCTCTCATCATACACTACAATTAACTAAAATGGATCAGACATACACACACACACATATATATTAAAATAGAAACTTTTTTCTGGAAGATGAAATAGGTAAAACTGTTGAAAACACAGACATAAGCAAGGATTTTCTGAACAGAACTCATTACACAAGAAATAATGTCAAGCATCAACAAATGAAATTATGGTAATATCTGGGCTCATGAATGCTTCTTTTTGCAAGCAATTTAGTTCGCAAATAAAAGTGTTTGCAATATTTTGCTTCCCTTTGTGAACTCTACTTTGGGTGACAAACACAATAGGACCATCTTTCCTGCACAAACAAAAACACAGCCATCTTCTCCAAATTGTAAAACAAATACAGTTGGTAACTGAAGTACAACTCTATATCAAATTAAAAATCTCCTGCAAAGCAAAGGAAACAATCAACAGAGTACAGAGACACTCTACAGAATGAGAAAAAAATTTTTTTCAGCTATTCTTGAATGGAGCACTAATATCTGCAATACATAAAGAACCCCCAAAATTAGACCCAAAACAAAACACCCAATCAGAAAATAGGCAACTGAAAAGGACAGATATTTCTCAGGTGAAAAAGCATAAACGGCCATTAAATACATAAAAAAAGTTCATCAACTTTGGCCAATAGAGAAATGCAAATTAAAACATTGAGATCTCATTGTTCTCTAGAAAGAGTTTCTATCATCAAAAACTCAAATAATAAATAAATGCTAGCCAAACTGTAGGGGAGAAAAGGAACCCTTCTGTATTTTTTTGTGGGGGTTAGTAAATTAGTACAACAATTATGAAAAACAGTATGGTGATTCCTCAAAAAACTAAACATAAAAGCTCCATTTGGACATGCTCTTCCTCTTCTAGGTATCTTCCCCAAACAGTTAAAGACATCATAATGTTACAGAAGGAATTCGCAAGTCACACAGACAGAGGCAGCAGAACCGAAGTAAAATAATAAAAGTTCACTCCATTGATGGGGATTGATCACACCTAATGGGGATGCCCTGATTGATCCAGTACTGGGCTACAACTCCCCCTTTTATAGGGTTTTAAGCCTTGATCTCATTCAGGTGGTTACATTGCATTGTCACAGTTCACATTGCTGATGTTCAAAACTTAGTGAGGCAGTTGAAATTCAACCCCATGTAGCACTTCTTTGGTATGGGAAGTTACCTTTAAAATTCATTTAGTTATTTATTCTGGCTTAGGGGAAGAAGGTGTGTCTGGTCAGAAAGTTAATGGTTCTTTTCATTTGCAAAACCTTTTGGGGAGAGTAGATGCCTCTGGTACCAGTTAATTCTCAACAAAACAGAGCAAAGGGCAGAAGTTATCTTACACTGTGACATTTCCTAGGTCTTTTGCTATTCAAGACTTTTCTGTCAATAGCACAGTGATTCCTGCTTACCCATGTTTATAGCAGCAGAACTCATAATAGCTAAATCAACCAATGAATGAATGAATATTTGGTGTTTATATACAGTTAATACTACCTCCTGTAAAGGATAAGCCTGAGTCACTTGTAGAAAAGTTGGTATACTTTGAGACCATAATGTGAAGAGGCACACTGATGCTCTACAACTAGGCCACACACTGAGAGGTCTGACAGGAGACTTTATTTGGGAAGGCAGGTCAGGGAGAGGAGAGAGGAGAACAGAGAAAGGAAGGTCCTTTTATTGTTTTGGGGCTGGGCTATTGCTTATTTATGAGGAGTGGGCTACTTTTAACTTAATCACAGGCCAGGTTGCCTTTTATGGGTTCAGTCCTGCAGAAATTTAGGTTTAACTGCTCTGGACCACTGTGGCCTTGGGAGGAGGGAAACTGTAAGACTCAAAGTCTCACTTCCACTCCATGGAGCGTGAACAGCCCAAAAGACCTCCATGATGCTGGGTACTAAAACCCAGTGAGGCTCTGGGAGCTCAAGAGAGGAATGAGAGTCACCCAGGAAGGAACACACCAGGCTAGATGGTAAACAGACCTTTATTAGTCTGGCCAGACTACACTCCTAGAGCCAAGTAGCTCAGAGCAGCAACTGCTCAGGGGTTGAGATCCTTTTTACAAGGTTTTTATAAACAAAAGAGTTCAAACATAGGTCAGGGCATTCACAGAACTACCAGAGGGCAAGATTCCAAACACATTGCTTGTCTTATGCAGGAAATGTTCTATGGTCACCTTTTGTCATACCATTTGCCCCTGGGTGGGCTGTTAACAATTAGCGTATGAAGAAGCACAGTCTCTGGCCTGTTAGCATGGAGTCTATTTAGCTCATTCAGGTCTTACAGAAACTAAAGATGAGAGCATGAGATCATTTTAAGAGACAAGAAGAACCAGGAAAATGCAGACTGTGATGGTGGCATCAGGTCCCTAATATAATGAATTAAATCAGACACACAAACTTAAATATCTCCTGGTTCCATATATATATATATATATATGGATAAAAGGAAAGAGGGAGACAGTTTTTTTGTACATTGAAGGAAACCAAGAGATGGAGGGATACACAAGGAAGTGAAGGGGAATGGTACATAAAAAGAATTATGGTGCATTATGCACATATGTCAACTTCCTACAATGGATATAATCATTATGGACAGCACACATATACTGATAAAAACAGAAATTTGAGGTCCAGGGGTTTAGCTAAGTGGTTGCCACCTGCCTCACAAGTGCAAGGACCCAAGTTCAATCCGAGTATCAAAAAAAAAAAAAAATCATTACCCTCCACTTCACACTGTACGACCTTCTAGTTTATGAGAAAAAGATAATTTAATGGCAACATGTAGGCCCAATGAAAGCACATACATCTGTAGAAAGTAAAAATTGAAAGAAAAAGAATAAAATAATTTAGAAAAATATTTAGAAGAAATCTCACATTTTAGAAACTCCTAAACTTCACTCTTTTTACTTTTCTAACTCTGATGTTCTTTCCTGCCCTTATTTTAAACTAACTTGATTCATTTCAAATATTAATGATACCTAAATTATATGTGTCAATGGGGTAAAATCAATAAGAATATTGAAGTTATCATTTTATTTTAATCATTAACTATTGAACAGTCATTCTGAAACCTACTAATGTAGGCACCCAGGGTTTTATTTTTTTGGTGGGGACCAAATATCTTCTATTAGTTAATATAATTTCCTATGCTTACTAGAATTCTTCAACAGATACATTGTCAAATTTTATATGGCTAACTCTTATATCTCTCAATATATACCAAGGTTCATGTACTAAAATACCCTCTCCCTTACCCTCACCTAACTTTTACATTTGAACATTTCAAGAAAATAGAATTCTGAACTTTCTTCTGAACGTGAGCAAAACAAAGGTTAAAATATAACCTCCCAGAAGATTTGTTTGAGTGCCTTGGAGAGTTCAGTTGATACCACCATTTGACACTGCTTTTCTTCCAAGCACAATTTTCAACTCAAAAGTGACAAGTGTCAAGAAGGAAGAAGCCAAGCAGAGATAAGCTGTTAGAGAGCAGAGACTATAAAGAGTGCTTTATTTTCTTTGGGCTTGGGGGCCAAAACTTGAAAACTTCAGATGTACCAGTGGAAGTAGACTTTTAATATAAATATCCTGGGGAGGCAAGCTGCACAAAGGAGTTGACCCAGCATGCAGAATTTATTGTTTTTCTTAAGGCGTTTTCTCGAGAGGTAGAGAAGGACATCAGAAAGCTCTTGACAAAATTCTGAATAAGCAGTTACTTGTGGAATCCCGGTTGTGTGAGAGAATGGATACTTAGAGCCAGGCCCTGAAAACACAATTCTAAAACTAAGGACCATTTGGAGATTTGGAAGCTTCTACAAGGCTAAAATTAATCTGAATGTCACTTCAGTTCCCAGTATGGAACTTTATAGGCTATATGTGCTTCCTCTGATTATTGTCCATAAGCTATCAAAATACACACACTCACATGCATGTATGCACACTCACATCCATACACACACAGACACACATCACTCCTTAAAGCAGGGGGTGTATACCTCATCTATACAATTTGTATGCTTCTATTTTATTCTGTGATGTGATTTGGGGACTCACTTGTCCCTTTCACCATTCAGCAATTATAAAATACTGTTTGATATATTTTTAGATATTGGGCAAAAGGATCCCAAGGCAGATCCCTAAAAGAAAGAAAAACAAACTTAGCTGTGCTGTGAAAAGAGTGACACTCATCACTGACTTCTTATCAGAAATAAATGTGGGGCTGGGGATTTAGCTCAGTGGTTTTGCCACCTGCCTTGCAAGCGCAAGGACCTGAGTTCAGTCCCTGTTAGGAGATCACACATGTTAAAATATAACCCCCCCGCCACTTTATATCTTACTTCCGGGTTCTTTCCTGACTCTGAGTCCTTTCTCCCGCCGAAATTATAAAGAGCGAAATTCAAAAGACAACCTGGCTTGCGATAGGATAACAAAGACCGCTTCTTCCAAGGAAGGATCTTCCGTTGCCTGCCCTATAAATATCCCAGCACTTCCTCTTATCTCTCTCTCTCACTCTCTGCCTTCCTGCCTCCTGCTCGCCTCCCTACAATAAAGATCTCCTGCCAGACCTCTCGGTGCGTGAGTGACATAATTGGGCAAGGGGCACCCAAAGGGGGCTCGAGACCCCTTTCAATCCCTCCTACAGGGGGGAAAAAAAAAGAAAGGAAAGAAATGTGAAGGATAAAGTGAAAAGACATCCAAATTGAGATGAAGAAGGAAAATAAACTGTGACTCCCATGTCCACACTTACTAAAACAACGCCTCAGGAAAACCTAATCTGATAAAGTTTGTCACAAGTGATCCTGCACTGCGGAAAGTTTTGAAAGTTCCTCAGAATGAAGAAAAATTAGGCAGATGAAAATTTAAATTTACACAGGTAGTGAGAGTACCTGTAATAATATATAGGTGCATAAATGTAGAATACTTAAATTTCCACTTTTAATAAAGATCTAATTACTTAGCTAAAATAACAATTTGTTGTGGGGTTTATAAACTGATGCAAATAAAATTCATAACACTTGATTATAAAAATCGTGAAGGGGAAATGAAATTAAATGCTTGAAGGCTCTTACATTGTACATAAAGGAGAAAAACATTATTGAAAAGTAGAAGTAAAAAAATAAAGTACTGCAATTAGCAATGAAAAGCATTGAGATTTTACAAAGGAATTTGCTGTATAAAAAGGAGTCAAATAGTAACTCTACCACTAAAAAATATGAATGTAAAAAAATATTTTCAGTGCAAATTGTAGGTAGTTGTAAAGATGACATAGAATGAAGATTATATAAATCAAGAGAAAATAATTAAACTCGCCAGATAACTAAATATCCAAAAGTCCATGTATGTATGCATATTAACAGTTTTATGTTTGAAAATAAGAAAGTTTTAAGATATCAATGACCAAGTACTAGATGGCAAAAATAGAATAGCAACTTAATCCCCAAAAGTAGAAGGAAGGGATTAAAAGATAAGATTAACAATTGATTAATATAAATAAAATCTTTTATACAAAAACCAGGGATCCAAAAATAAGTATTCAGGATGACTCATTAAATTAATCAACCATTCTTTTTTTTTTTTTTCTGGTACAGGGGTGGAGTTGGGGGATCAAACTCAGGACCTTGCACTTGTGAGGCAGGCACAGTGCCACTGAGCTAAATCTCCTCTCCTAACCAACCATTCTTAATAAGGGGGAGGACTATTATCAGGAATTTAAAGCCTAGAAAATCTCTACTGACAATATAGAGAAGATGGTAATAGTAATACATGGATATTATGAACAACTTGACACAACCACATTGTAAGTCCTTGACCTATTAAAAAGTCTTCTTAAAATGACAACACTAGAGAAAATGGCTTCATTATAAAACTATTTCACATCTTAAAAAAAAAAATCTAATTCTAAATAAACTTCCCCCCAAAAGTTATATGATCTATGAGAACAGCATAACTTTGCTAAAATAATTCAATGAAAATATAAGACAAAGAAAAACTATAGGTCAGTGATCATATAAGTTGTAAAAATTATTTCAGAAAATTACATTTAATTTAGAGATCTAGACAAAGAAGATTACATCATTATTGATTTTGGTTTATATAAAAAATCCAAGGATGTGTAGATATTCAAAGATAATTCGTTTATTTCATAACTGAATAAGGATAATAATATGATCAGAAGACACACGTAAGACTTTTCATAAAAAACAACTTCTTTCCAGATAGAAATTTTCAAAAGGTTGTGAATAGTAAAACTGTCCTTAATTTGGTAACTGTGGCTAAAGCACAAAAACAGAACCAACAACAGCTATAGCAAACAAGCGTATTTATGAAATTTTGAAAACCCAGCTACCAATGTTAAACATGGAGCAAAGTGTGATGCTTAATCTTGAGGGTCCATTTATTGACTTGATAGCTGTCTATGGAATTAGGAAGCCATACATCTAAGTGTGTGGGTGAAATGTGTGGGTGTGATTGGAGAACTATATTGGCTCCCTACTCCCTTTCAGATTTGCTCTTTTCCTGCTCTCCTTGTCAGCTGCCTGGAGTTTAGCAGCTCTCCTCTGTTGTCATTTCACCATGATGTTTCTGCCTTGGAGCCAGCTGACTGTGAACTGAACCCTCTAAAACAGTGAGCCAAAAGAAACCTGTTCTCTTTTAAGTTGAAAGTGTCAGAAATTTTGTTCCAGCAACAGAATGCTGACCAGTACAGAAAATGGTTACTGAAAGATGGATTGTTACTACGACTCTACAAGACCATCTGGTTCAGAATTCTTTGGAACTGGTTTCAGATGTGCAAGCTAGAGAATCCCTGGAATGCAAGCAAGGTTTGATGGGTATTTCTGTGAGAGTTTGTAAGACAGAATGTTTATAAGAATATGGAGAGTAAAGACTGCTCTTGATGTTACAGATGAGAAGGGTAACTATATTTGGAATTGAACTAGAGGCTATTTATGTTATATTCTGGCAAATAGCATATCTAAATTTTATTCATGGTCTGGGACTTTGCAGGAAGCTGGTAGTAGACAAGTTAATATGGCAGAAGAAATTTTTTAGATCATGGAAGGCGGGCTGATTTTAACCACCTTTATAGTGAGAATTGAATGAAAAAGCTCAGCAGAAAGATTTTGAAAAACTTTCATTTTGCCCAGGAAAATGGTACTTGTAAAGGAAAAAGGTGCCATTGCTGAAGAGATCAACACTGTTACAAAGAATCCAAACAGTCTGCACTGGGTCAAGAAGAAAGAGGCCTTTAATGCATCTTAGATGTCAGCAACATCCCCCACAAACACCCATGCACGCACACACACACACACACACACTTGCACATTGCAAGCTCAAGGATAGGGAGCTGAAGTGTAAACCTTTCATGGGAGAAGACAGCCCCTCAGTGCCCTGCTTGAGATGGACCAGTTAAGAACTTAGTCCCCTGTGAATGATTTCATCATGCTCAATTAGTTATCCAGGCACTTAAAGGGCATAGCAGTCTGGTCCAAGGTGCTCCATCTTCTGCTCAATCAAGCAGCAGAATTTGATGTTGACTCCAATGATACCAGTTCTACAGGTATGTAGAATGCAAGAGTTATGAAGTCACAGAAGCTTCAACCCAGCTTCCAAATGAAGGCCTGAGAGGTCAAAAGCTGTGCAACAGGGTTGAAGTCACTGCCAGAAGCCCTTACTGGAGCAAAGCATGAAGCTGCAGGATTGAAGCTAAAGCTGCAGCACAGACCCTCAGTAGATTAGGTTCCAGGAGTGTGGAGCAGCTGCCAAGGAAAGCAGCGGGCAGCAGACATAACTAGCCTGGCCAAAAGACAGCCATGTGGGCTGTAATCAGCCAGGCCAGAAGGGCAGGGTGCCTAGGTCTTCAGAACACGTCATGCCCCACAACGCCCTGGTTGCTGAACATGGAACTTCAGGAAGCAAGGTTTGCCCTGCTGTGTTTTGGTCCTGTTTCCATATAATTCTTTTCTGCCTTCCCGTTTCCCACCTTTGGAAAGAGAGTATTTACCCTGGGCCATTTATCTAGAGATATGTTGCTTACTTTTTGAATTTTTCTAGTTCACAGCTGTAAGTAAACCTCAGGAGTCATTTTGGACTTGGCCTTTTGAACAACGCTGGAATGGTTGAGACTTCCAGGAAGGAATTCACACAGGTTTATTTGTTAGGATAGTTATATGATGTTAGGTGGAATTAAAATTTTGTTGTTATCTTTAATTCGGGATAAAGTGACTCCTCCACCATTAAGTTCCAAATATCAGTTATTTTGTCAAAGCAACATCAGGTGACCAGTACAAAAAGAGCTATTATTTCTTTTTAGCATGGCGCTGAGGTTCCTGGTGTGAACAGTAAGTTGAGCAACTGAAACACGAGTATATACAAAAACAAGGAATTAGAGTAGTTCCCATAGGCAGCACGTAAGTTTATCCACTTTGAAAATCATAAAGAGTCTATAAATACACTTTTGGATTTAATAAGGTAATTTAACAAGATCAACTGAAAAAATGTATCAACTGTATGCCAGCAACAATTAGAAAAGAGAAATTAATGAACTAAATAAATGAGCAAGATGTATAAGATGTTTGTTGTGGAGGACTAAACATGGTTAATAGATTGTTTTTATCTAATTTACATATTAAACACATTTCCAATAAAAACCGTAACAGATATTTTTTAAATTTGAAAAATGTATGTGGAAAGGTATAGTATAAAGTAACAGAACAGAGAGGTTTATAAAGCACTTACAAATAAATATTATTAATGAAGAAAAGTGAAACAGTCTTCTTGGTACAAGAATAAGAAACAGATTATTGAAATAAAACAAAAGTTAAAAAAGACCATTTTATATGAGATGACTAAAAACACAAGAATTATAGAAGGGCTGTAGAAAAACATGTACCTTTTAAAATATGGATCAATCTGATACCTAGATGTAATAAAATGGATTTTGAGTTCTATTTAACATAATACAAAAAAATCAGTTGCTGGTGAATTGTTGGCCAAAATGTGAAATGCAAAACAGTCTGCCTTCTAGGAGGCAACGTTCGATAGAAATAAATGTGAGCCACATGTTATTGATTTTAACATGTTTTATTTAATGTCATATGTATGGTTATAATTTCACATATAGCCGATATACAATAGTGGGATATATTCTTGTCTTCACATCAATTTTTTAATGTTTAGTGTAGATTTTACGCTTACAGAAACTGTCCATTTTCCCAAGCTATATTTCAAGGGCTTAGTAGCTCTGTGTGTCTAGTTGCTATTCTGTTAGTCAGTGCTGTGCTTGGAGAAGACAAAGGGCAGTATCTGTGTAGTCTTGGAGTAAGCAAAGTTATTTTCAGTAAGTGCAGTATATTCACTCTAAACAAAAAATTAAGAACTTCTATTTACCAAAATATTAACTGTTAGAAGTAAACTCCAAGGTGGAATATATTTATATTTTGTGAAACATAATACAGTATGTGCTATATTTTCTTTTTACATACAAAGCTTGGAGATTATCAACCTGGGTACCATGGACATTTGTTTACACCTGGCAAATCATCCTTCTATAAGATGTTTAGCGGCATCCCTGGCTTTGTTCACTGTAGGCTTCTAGCAACTCCTTTAGGTGTGACAAACAAAAATCTTCTTAGATAGTGCTAAAAATCAAATCATCCTTCTATAAGATGTTTAGCGGCATCCCTGGCTTTGTTCACTGTAGGCTTCTAGCACTCCTTTAGGTGGGACAAACAAAAATCTTCTTAGATAGTGCTAAAAGTCCCCCAGGTGATACAGTCAGACCCATTTGAAAGCCACTGATATACAAAGAATGTGTAAAAATCCATTAAGAATGACAGGCACATCTCAGAGGAAATATTTGGATAGACACTTTTCAAGATTTTCAAATGTCCCCAAAGACAAGAAAACATAATAAAATATCCTTAGCTTTCTCATTCATTCAGGAAATGCAAATTAAAACCACACTGTAACATGACTAGACCACGAAAAGAATCGCTGATTTGTACACAATAACCAGTGGAGCAAGTAAAAGTCAAGAAACAGCTGGATGTCTTAGAAACCATTGTGGGAGGTTTTATTTGTATAATTACTTTGAAAAACAGGCAGTATTTACTAAAGCTGAGCCTGTTATACCTTATCACCCACCATTCTATCCTTAAGTATTTTACCCAGCAAATGGTTGTCCAAGTATGTTTTAAAACATGAGTACAAAAATGTCTGAAGCTGCATTATTCATATTAGCCAACATCTGCAAATAAACCGGATAAAAAAAATTCATGAATATAATTGCTGTGAAATACTATATATAGCAATCAAAATAAATGAACTACTACTGTTCACAATAACATAGATCAATCTCCCAATTAGAGTATTGAGCAGATAAATCAGACATATGTATTGTGTGATTCCATAAATAAAGATTTAAAGCCAAATAAAGCCAAATAAATCCAATCTCAGGAGATAGATGTGATTACTTTTGAAAAGCAGAGAATAAATGTCTTGGACAGATGGGCTCTGGGAACAATTAGTGGGTTGTTGCCTCATCTAGAAGAAGGTGACTCTGTACATTTACTTTGTGAAATTTCATAAAGCTGCCTACTTATGGATTACTCATTATTTTGTTAAAATATTTAAATTGAGCCTTCTGAATCTCATCATGTGAAAAGGAAGCATATTCTTTCTTTGCTGTACATTACAAGCTACTAAGTTTAATTGAGATCATTCAAATTATTCTAAAAATGATACAAAGCTCTTATCTTGAATAAGTATTTTTCAAATAGGTAGACAAATACAATCAGCCTATAACACTGCTGCACAGATAATATTTCAAAGAGTGGTTATTTGATGTGCAGGAGGCTTTTTTTGAGCTTGCACTCATTGGAGTCCCTGGGACTGCTGACAGCAGAGACAGCTTTGGGAATGGGAGTTCAGAGGGCAAGGCCACCATGGGCTGCAGAGGCCCCAGTCCCCAGGGCAGGTTTTAAATCCCTGTGTGTTCCAGAGCAGGGATAAGGAAAATATGTTTCCAATCATAAGCATAGAGATCTCTACCATCTTTTTTTGAAAGACAGTAGGGAAGGCACTTGATAATCTCAGTAACTTTAATGTCCTCATACAAACTATTTGAATAAAGGAATTATCCATGTAAGCCAGTTTTATTAATAAATGGTGTATAAGAGAATTTTTATGGAAATCTTTAAGCTTAGTTTTGTTTTCAGAAATGCAGTTTATGGAAAGATGTTTTAATACAGGATTAATTAGAATTTTAAGCATATTGATGTCCTGAAGTGTAACATAAAAAGTTCGATAGTAAATTCTTTTTATGCTTCATAAGAAGGAGCAATTGTATAATTAGAATAGTCACAATAAATATATTTTGAGTGAATGAATGATATAACACTATCAAAATCTGTAATCTTGGTACTCTTCAGAATCTCACACCATCCGTCCTTTTGAAGGAAGTGGTCCAGAATTCCAAACAGCAGTTTCTCCTTCTGATTTTAGATATTAGCTGCTATCAATTATTCCTGGTCATTTCCAATTTATTTGATAATTGACCTAAAACAAAAACAAAGCAAACTGAAGTTCTTTGCCCTTCATAGACTGGAAAGGAAAGTTAGGGGGATTGAATTATAGTATAAGCTTTGTAATTACCAAATTATTGCAAAGGGAAGTCGGCAAAATTAAAAGGGAAATAATCAATGAAGTGTATTTCTGAAACTAAAGTGGAAAGAAAATCCTTCTGTGGCTTAAGTAATTAACGACTCCTTCCTTCAGTAATGTATTTGATAGTTTCTTTAAATTTGAATATCACCCTTTTAAGGTGACAATATGCACTTTATCATACATTAATGTATTTCAGCAATGAGCACCCAAGGGAGCAAATCACAAACATTGACACAATTGTAAGAAGCTATGCATTGAATGAAATATTTTTAATAAAAAATCTTATTTGTGTAGCTGCTTGTGTTTTTAAGCATTTTCTGATTTATTTTATTTCCTTAGTCACTATGTGTAATGATCAGGATTACTATCTCTGATTTTTAGATAAGGACCTAAGTCAGCTAAGCCTGGTGATATTTTAAAAATGTATTTCACAAATGACTTCTAACAGAATCAGCACTAATAATTCCTCTGCAGATTTTTGTGCAAGGTTTTAATTTTTCCCTAGTGTGTCATGAGTTGTGTTTGTTTTAGGGACATCATAGCAAGCCATTATTGTTATGTGCTATTTTTAAAAGGAGTACCCATTTATATAACTACAGTGGGCTTCAAGTGAGGGATTGAAATAATTTGAATAGTGGAGATATTTCCTAGTAGATTTGCATAGATGAAACATATTTCCAAATTTACATAATTCATTATGTATCGCTGTCAAATAGACAATGCCCAATTGGGTACTAGGCTGAAACCCTACTGATGAGCTAGTAACAAATGGGCATCCCTGTGTCCAAAGGCAAAAAGGTGGTACAAGAAAATGCTAAGGTGTGAGGACTGTAAATACACTGGGGTGGACACAGTCATGAGTTAATTTTCCATTTTCCCTGCAGTGACTACAGAAGGTTGATGGGTGACTCATTTATTGATTGACATTTTAAGTGCCTGCTATGGGCCAGACACTGTGTGTAGTGCTGAGAACACACACACAAAAAAAAATGGCACACTGAATTTTTCCACATCTTTCTATTAGTACATATTGTTTCTACAGATTAATGGATTTCATTTTGACAGACTGGGACTCACATCATGTATTTTGATCTCTCCCATCACCACCCTTACCCACCCCTTCTCCCAGTTCCATATTTTTGGAGTTTCAATGTATATAATATATTTTTATCATATTCATCCCTCTCTGTTACCTGTCCTTATACCACCCTTTCCTCACCAAATAGTGTCTAATTCTATAAGGGATATTATTATTAGACATTGTTTTAATGTGCTCATAATCTCCAGGTGGAAAGCAACATGTACAGTTCCAAATTTGCAGTTTCTTATAATAAGTTCTTAATAGAGGTTTACAAGAAATGCATAAGAAACCAGGGATGACTTCTGCTTCTAAGTAGTGGGAAATGTATGCCTTGATAAGTGGATAGCATTAGAACAAAGCCTATAGGATGCATATCTCCAGGCACAGAAGGCAAAAGTATCTATCCAGATGGGAAGAATGTCATCAATTGGCAAAGCTTAGGGTATTACTGGAAAGAATATGAAGTTTTACATGGCTGGTGATTACCTTATCTTTTGAGATAATACTAGTGGAGTATGAAAATGGGTATATAAACACAGGCTATTTTAAAGATCCATATATGTAATTCAAAAGAATGAAGGCTTTGTCTTAAATGAAAGGAACCATTAAGAGATTTGTGGAAGGGATGCTAGGTCAGAATAATGTTTGAGTAAAACCACTAAAGGCAAAGTGGAAGATGTGCTGAAAAGTAAGATGGAGCCTTCCTGTTAAGATGTGTCAAGCTCAGAGCTTAGAAGTCATAAATCTTGAATGCATTTTTAAATTAATACCAGAATTAAAATAATGAACTTTCATTTCCAGAGCAACTCGAGCTGTAAGGCTAAGTGAAACTGGTAAGCACTGCTACAACGTGATTGCGCCGATGGGGATGTAGTGTGGTGAAAAACAGCACTTACTCTGGATTAGATTTATAACCAGAGACATGTTTTTCTATTTATGTAGATTTTGTGAGATAAACTCTCCATGCGTGGATTCCTAATGCAAAATGGAGCATTTAGAAGTATCTTCTCCATATGGTTGTTTTGAAGACTAGAAGCATTATTTACATGGGAAGTGCTTAGATAATTAACTAGTACTTGATGCTCAATAATTTTAGCTCTAAATATTACACTAGAAGAGTGGTTTACAACCAGGAAAAAAATCTCCCACCAGGGTGCACTTCGTGATGTCTGGAGACATTTTAATTTGGGTTGACACACCTGGGAGGGAGTAGGTGATACTACATTTGAGGGGGTAGATGTCAGTGATGCTTCTTAACAATGTGGAATACAGGTGACAACTTAACACAAGGAAGAGTTCTCTGACTTGAAATATCACTAAGACTGAGATTAAGAGCTCCTGCAGCAGAGAAAGCATTTTTTTTTCCTGCCTGAGCTATTTAATTACAATTTTGGTTAGTCATTCAGAAACAAGGCTTACTCCCTAAATAAAGCTGAATCCAGACACAACACTCAGCAACAAACATGGAAAAGCTTCCAGTACACTGATAAGTCAAAGTCCTTTGCTGGAAGTAACAGATTTTTAAAAATCAGATTGTTGTCAATTCAAGGAGTTTCCAGGAGATCCAGAGACGTGGGATTAGTTACTTTAGAGCTGAAAAATAAAGCAAGTCAGATACATGAGGAAAAGTAAATCCAATTGCACACAAATCCGCTCCCTAAATTTCTGATCAGCATCTCTGACACTGGGCAACAACTCCCAGGTACTTCCCCACAGACAAGAAAGAGCTGCCTACCTTGGTCACATGCTCGACAGAAGATTTGATCTCCTCCAGATGGTCACTCCTTAAAGATGCTTATTTCCTGCCCCAAGCATTGCCAGAGTGCATCTGGTGGACAGAACAGAAGACGACAGAACTTGGGAATCTTGAGAGTATACTGTGTTTACTCTCTGTTATGGAGATAGGCAATCTCAAGTTCTGTTGGAGCTCATGGAGAATCTCAAATGAAGTTTGATCTTGATGCTGTGATCCAAAACCTTGTTCTTTAGTTGTGTGAGCTTTAGTGGTCCTGCCTATATTACTCCATTAACTTTCATTAATACATCACAAAGTTTTTAAGACATAACCTTAAAGAAACACAACCTTTAATAAACAGAATTAAGCATTCAGGTTGTCAAACTAAAAAAAAAAAACAACCGAAAA
Source organism: Fukomys damarensis (assembly GCF_012274545.1). NCBI lineage: Eukaryota > Metazoa > Chordata > Mammalia > Rodentia > Bathyergidae > Fukomys > Fukomys damarensis. The sequence continues at coordinate 2,246,657 of NW_022900944.1, read as the reverse complement.
ACTGAATTTCCTATTCATCCAGAGGTAAGAGATTTTCATTGCTAAATAAAGCATCCGTTAGGAGTGGAATTATGTTCCCCAAGAAAGACAGAGTACTAGTCCCCAGTACCTCAGAATGTGACACTATGTGGGAACATTGGCTTTACAAATATAATCAAATTAAGATGACATAATAAAGATGAGCTTGAATCAAATATAATTGGTGTCTTTATAAAAAATGTATTTGAAGGTAACATGGCTTTGTTAGTACAGTTAATGCACCTGCAAACCCAGGAATAGTAAAGACAAACTACAGAAAGAGACAAATGCTAAAGAATCCTCACCTAGACCAGTGTGACAGAGAGAGAACGTAGCCCTGCTTGATTTCAGGTTTCTTGCTTCCAGCTCCACGAAGCAATACCTCTCGGTTGTTTTAGGTTCCCCAGCTTTGGGTAGTTTGTTTGTTTTTGTTTTTTAGAGACAGGGTCTCACTATGTAGTTGAGACTGACCTGGAACTCGCTATGTAGCCCAGGCTGGTATCAAACTCACAGTGATCCTCCTGTCTCAGCTTCCTGAGTGCTGGGATTACAGGCATGCCACCCCACCTGGTTTAATAAATAGCCAACCTGACAGTTTTCTGATATTCTTTTTTCTTTCTTTTTTTTTTGGTATACTGGGGATCAAACTCAGGACCTTGCATTTGCAAGGCAGGTGCTGGAACCACTGAGCTAAATCCCCAGCCCTAGCTTTGGGTAGTTTGTAAGGCAGCATTCTCCCTTCCAAGGCCACAAAAATCCACAAAGCCTATAATCAAGAGAAGGAAAACCCTTCACCGCAGACCTGTAGCCAAAAGTGTGTCTTGCTATAGAATGGTTATGATGTCATTGATTAGTGTGAAGAAAGTGAAAGGAAGGAAGTAAAAGTTTTTACTCTTTTGGTGGGAGGGTGGCTTGCTACGTTAGTTGGGCTGGTTGAACTTGTTCGCTCAACTGCTCTTTCTGCCTCAGTCTCACAGATAACTAGACTAACAACAAGTCTATGAGCTCTTTAGAAAAACCTATAAGCTACAGGGAGTCTGGTACCTAGTCTCATTTATCAGTACATCTTCAGTGTTAATAACAGTACTTAAACATGAGAGATGCTCAATACTTTCATTGAATAAAACATTGCAAGAGAAGTTGTTGTCTCACATTTATTTTAATTTTATGGATAGATGAAGGTTGAGTGTGTGCATTCACGGAGTAAAGGAGATTACTTAGGAGAAGGAAATATAGTTGCCAACAACAAAACATAACTAACCATGCAAAGTGCTGGTATAGAAGAAGGTAACTAGAAACAAAACTAGGTAGACTAGTTAGTGTCACAAATATGTGAAGATATTTCTTTTTAGACCCATGAGAGAGAAGCACGAAGAGGTGAATTCCAAATACATTTCTGGAGGTAGCAGAGGATGTTGGGGCAATTCACGCAGAATGGTCGGTCTCTAATTTTCAGGTAGAGTAGGGAACTGGCAGCCTGCCATGAGAAAGTGGGTAGGGTGGGGCATAGGCCTTGAGAAATATGGATATGACTGGGAATAGTCCTCAAGGGACAAGAAGAGATTGCTGATTAGTATTAAGGGAAAAGATAGCCAAAGAGAATGGAGGAGCTAGTTGAGATTGAAATTAAATTTGTAATGGACACAATTCAGTTTGACAATTGGCATCTTTGGGAGCAAAAGCAGAGAAGATGGATGTTGGGTTTGGGGAGTGACAAGACCGGTAAGGCAAAGGGTCAAGAGGGTGACAGATGAGAAGGTGCCCTTGAAAGTGCATTGGCAATGACAGACCATAAGGTCCAGTGTGCTTGCCAGGAGGGGAGGAGGGGGTTAGAGGGCAGAGAGGGGTGACTGACCAGAAGCATCAGTGAGGTGAAACAGCAGGTTACTGGGAATAAGGGATTGAGGGAGAGGATGAAGTCAGAGGTGGTGATTAGCTGGAGAAGTTCAGTGTCAAGTTTCTGAGGTGTGGCATTCATCATTGTCAACAAATCTTTATTAAGCAGGGAAGGAGCACACAGCTCTGAATTTCTAGGTCAGAGATTCTGTGCCTGTTGCTCATCTTCTTGAAAGAAAATGGAAGAAGTGACTATGATTGGGGTTAGGAAGCAGAATAGTTTACTAAATAAATTTTACATAGTGAAAGTCATCCTACACTCCCTTCTCCTTGTGATTAGAAGTTGAGAACTTTGTAAATCTGTGGCCAACTGTCCCTCCCTGTCCTGATATGCTCTTTCTAAAACATTGGTAGTCCTTTTGATTTGCCTCATTATTATGCATTAGATTTTTATAGAATTTCCTTGTGTTGTCAGATACAGTGTCTTTCCTCCCCTAAAACCACAACGGACCACTTCTTCCATCGGAACCTGTCTACACCACACACATTTTTCACTCAGATTCATCTCAGCTTTAAATGCATACGTCTTGGTTCCCCCAGTTTAGAATATGCTATGTACTAAGCAATGCTCTTAAATAAATGGTGTCTTTCTGCAAATGAGCATATTCCTGGATAACTGATGTAGCTGGACAAGTTAAAAACACAGTTTGTGAGGCAAATGTAGTAAGCAAAAATCAGTAAAGCTTAGAGTTAGTTATGTCAATAAATAGTATTATTGCAGGAAAATAATTAGATTAGTCAGAAATGCTAATTTTTCCTCTTTAGCTTTTAATTTCCTAACCAAACTGAAAGTTTTAAAATGCATTGTCACAGGAGTAAGAGGGTACTGGAATTAGATTCTTTTGGAAAATTACACTTCCACATATTAAATAGTCATAGAGTGACTGGCTGCAGAATTAAACTCATTTAGCCAGCAGTGGATAATGTTAGAGACAGTTAAATTCAGTCTGCATAGTTCCGCTAATGATGTAACACAGGAGGAAGAAAGGTAATTGCCCAGTTGAACCGGCCCTGAAACCACCGCTTTAATCTTCTGTATATTTCTGTTCTGCAAAATTTAGGAAGTATTTCCAATAATTTGCAAAAACCTAAATGAGTACAAAAAGATTAAAAAAAATGGGGACAAGATATGCAAATCAGAAAGGAAAGCACTTCTATACTCTAGAAAGAAGAAAACTGAAGTGAGCCATGTTCACAATCTATAAATAATACCTCCTGGGTAAAAACGTAATGAAAGAAGGGAATTATTCATAGTCTCAGAAGGCAGGAGGACAAAGAGCAATGACTGAAACTAAAGAAAGCAAAATATAGGTTAGATATTAAGAACACCATGAAAGGTGGCCTATTCCTGTTATGCCAATGTGCACAAAACCCTTTTTGTCCTATAATATAGTAAATATCTGAGAAACTCAACTGTCTCTCAGAAAGGATGTATTTTGTTCTAAATGGTAAACTTTTTCAAAAACCACTTTACTCTGAGAATTAACCAGTAAAGCAACACTCACTTGCAACTGAAACAATGAACACAAACAAAAAATACACATGGAAATAATATAAAAGGACTTTTGAAGGATGTAAGAGAAAATCATATTCATGTCCAGAACACAACTACAGATCAACTAGTTTGCAGATACTAAAAGCAGAAGATGTTCAAAAAGAGTCACTGAACTCCACCATGTACCGTATGAACTAGTTAAAATGTGGCAAAATTAATTCCTTTAGGAAAAGGATATTTTTCTGGAAATAATCGAGAAGAAGGCTGAGCAGGTGGAGAGAAATTATAGCACTGAAGTCTAGGGATCACATCTGGTGCCAGTGATCCTAGGTTGGAATCTCAGCATTCCAACACCTCTGTAAAATGAAGAGAGAGACAAGAGTTGGTGTGAATATTGTGTTCCATAAAATAATGTATGCAAAGTACTTTCCATAGTAACTGATAGCGTTCAGTGAGTTGTCATCACTGGAATAAATGTGGCTGGAAATGGTGGTTAGAGGAAAAGGCATCATAAGCAGGAGCACACGTGATAATGTGATTAGCTACCAAGACAAAACTCCCTGTTTTTCCTGTTTCTTTCCATTTCCTCTTCCTTTAGCCATTCATTTGCATTCTGGAGGCAAATCTAATTGTTAGATGGGAACCATCTGTTTGGCAGAAAATCTTTCTAAATGGCACAATCCATCAGAATCTCCATCAAAATCTTTCTAGTGATTATAGCAAAGTAAAAATAAGATATCACTTATGAGAATGTGCTTTTGTCAACCACATTTAATTTTGAAACTGTATAGCTAAATATTCTTTAGTAAGATCAATATGAATCTTACAAATGGGTGAATTAGCCACAGCTAGGAACTTTGAAAATAAGTGGTAAAATAATATCTATTTATAGCATATAGAATATTTTTTCAGATATAGTAAGGATAGCTAGCATCCTTTTTATGCTGTCCCATAAAAATAGGATGATATCACGGCAAACATCTATTAAAGGAACAGACAACTAAAATGGGTGCCTTCGACTAGGATGAAGCATTCTCCTGATCTGCAGTGGCCTCTGATTTGATTTTTGTTTCAATTACCACTATGCAGTCATGATAGCACCCTTCTTACCAAAGCAAGCCCCATGATCAAGAGGACAAAAATAAATTGCTTTAAGATTCTTGAAATTCATATGTCCCAAAATAAAAATAGGATTTCATTTCATCTGTAATAATTTTTAGTAGATATGCATTTAAAACATAGATTTTCCTTTAATTAAATATGTATTTAAAAATGATAGCATTACTCTGGGTTTACTTTAAAAAAGTTTCTAGAAATATACCTACATGAAGTAGAAAATAGACAAGAAAAATATAAAAGAAATAAATTCTATCCTTGCACCTTTGACTGTGTCATAGGAAAAATACACTACAACTAGATGCAAGAAATACAACTTATGAGAAAAATGATGAATCGATTATAAAAATGACTAGCTTATAGGTATTTTTCCTTTGTTGTCCTCATTAATGTGTTTTCCAGCTGACTCTCAAATACTTGGTCTCAAGCAATCCTCCTGCAATTGCTTGGGGAGTTTAGTAGTTTATATTAACAAAAGAGAACTGGGTACAGTTTCCAGAGATGAAAATCTCCTGCAAATCCATAAAATAAAACAAGGAACATGCTACAACAATGGGCACATAACGTGACAAATAATCCAAGACAAGGAAGCCAGGCGCTATACTAGGAAATGCCAAAGAAGGTGCTCTGGGTCAGAGTATCAAAGAAAAGAATACTTTCTTTGAAGTCAATACAAGTAAGAAAACAAGAAAAATGAGGAAAACTACAAGCAGATTTCACTAAAATGGGTTGCTACCTGACAGTTACTCAGTGTAAAGCTTCACTATATTTGTTTTTAGGTGTAGTAGAGTATGTCGAGGTTGTTCATAAAATCAGACGACAGAAATTGTAGGAGATAAAAAACAATATGTTGGAACAAGTTTGAGACTTCACAGGTACACTGGACTCTCTGGTTAAGTTCTGACTTCCAGTGATACCTTTTCTCTATCTCCACTTCCTGCTGCCTCTCCTTTTCCATCGCTTTTGTCTCATTAACTGGAGTAGACAGTGGCAGCCCAACCATTGCCAGGGGAGTGAACAGGCTTCCACTCCTGTGAGGGTGAGGTGGGGATTGAAACCCTGACTGAAACAAGAACGGCACCTCCCTGCTCAGAAACTCAGGAGAGGTAGCCAGCCAACCTTTCCAGCCCACTGATGAATGTCCGGGAGCAGCCTTTATTGGGATAAACAGCGCCACTATTCAAAGTTAGGAAGGCACCGTGGTGAAGGGAAGGGAAGGAGGAGGACTCTGCACTTCTTCCTTGACCCCAGTGACGCTGTCAAAGTTTCTCCCAACTGAGCCGTCATGGAGCCAGTAAACCGCTGGTTCTGAAATGTTTTCCCTTCAGTCAACTGGAGTTGATTCCTGTAATTCATAACCTAGTGAGATTTGAGTGAGTGGGATCTGGGCTTCAGCCAGAATTCTGTCTTATTTTTTTCACTTCTTCAACACTGTCATGTCTAACCCTCAAATTTAAATGCCCTGCTCTGGGATCTTGTTTGGGTTTGAAACCTTATATTTTTAAATGTACCCTTGGAAGTTTTGTGGGTTTTTTTTTTAAATATGGTCATTTATTTAAATGACAGAAAATGCATTAAAGTATCTGCTTCAGAAGAAAAAAAAAAAAAAAAAAAAAAAAAAAAGCCATGACTTACTGGTTCAAACAATGCTGACTACTAACAGATTTGTGTTTAAGAATCAGAGCATTGATATGCTCTCACCAGCAAAGTGACATTCCTTTCTGTGGGGTGACTTCCTGTGTGTAGGTCCCTCTCCTACAGAGAATGTGGTACAAAGAAGCCAGTGTGAGCTGCATTATTATATTGTGATTGAGTGCAAACAGCAGTAGCCGCCTCTTTTGTATTTATTACATTAATTCCCCATGAGTTGATATTTCAAGTGGCTATTGATATACCACATGGAATGTCTCAAAGAGGCTGGTCTGGGCTTCAAAGACACCCCTTGGGTCAGGGTGTGTTGGAGATGTCCCTTACTAAACACTCTCAGGTGCACAGGGATGAATGCAGCAGGGGAAATTAGACTGTGCCTGCAAAAAATGGGGAGCAGTGGTGGGTGCTGGATTGACAAAACATATGCTAACGAAACTATTCATTTTTATTTCTCACCTCATGTGGCTTTACGATTTTACATGGAAGATAACTCTTCTCAGTCACCAAAGAAAGTAATAAAGCTCAATTCAGACCTCAAATTTATATTGCACTACATAAATGTGTCAGGAAAACTTTCCATGACTTGTCATACAAGGAGCTCATCAAGGGAAGAAAAATCAAATAATCATGAAGAGAGTAGTGGCAGTTGTTCTTGCTATTTCCAAGAATTGCAGAAAAAAAAGCAATCTTTTACAATATTCGCCAGATTTTAGACTCGTCAACTACTACTGTTTTTTTTAATTGAACATTTAAATAGGCTTGTAGAAGAAAATAGCTTAACATTTTTATGGAATAAAATATTTTAAGCTCCATTGCATTTTGTAAATTCTAAATATATATCATAATCTCATGACTGGATTTTATAAAATGTGCCTGTTCCAGATCAAGCCCCACTGAACTTCAAAAGGTTCATTACATTTGTATTTCATTAGCATCACAGAAAAAGTCCCCAAACTAAGAAGAGAGCAGTGTTAACTATTTGGTCAATTCAGTACTTAGTTCAACTTTCTTTTATTTCCCTTAAGGTTAGAACAATTAACATGGGATCTATGCTCAAAAAATTGTTTTGAGTGCACATTACAATATTGTTAAATTCTGTTTTAAACAGAAGATCGGTAGAACACACTAATCTTCCACAGCTAAAATTTTATACCCACTGAAGAAGGAAATTTCTGTGCAATGCAAAAGAAACCATGAAGATTCAGAAGACTAACGCCACTGTTGGACTTGAACCATATTCGTTTTCCTAAGATTGCCTATAAAATCCTTCAAATATTTTGGTTCTTAAAATTTACTTATATTAATTAATAGTTAATTGCAATTTTTGACACTTGTTCATTTTAGATTTGTCTGAGAATCATGACAAAATTACTTAAAAAACTGTAGTTAAAAATGTCTTCCATTTTAATTTAAATTATTATTTTCTTACAGATTGTAATTCTGATAAAGAATTAAAAATTTATTAAATGTTTACATCTATAAAACTTATTTATATATTCTTCCTTCATAATTTTATGACATTAAAAAGATATTACATTAGACCTTCCATTTTTCCTCTTTGATATAACAAAGTTTTGGATTAAGCTTGTGTCAGTCTGGGACTTTAAAGACTGCCTTGTAGAAGTATAATACTAAGACTTAAATGCTTTGATGGCTTCAAATAGCTCCAACAGGTAGGCACTTAGAATAAGATGCAGAATTTCAACTGAAAATTTGAAGGAGATATAGAAGGCCTGCAGGCATATTTACCTACCACCCTCCTCCACATACACTTCCACATGGGCGAGAAAGCCGAAGCAAAGAGCATGTACCCGCATGTATGGACAAGAGAAAATTTCATTTCTCAGAGGAAACCCCTCACCTTTGAGTATGTCTAAACAAAGAGCATTTGGGAAAATTTCAGGATTACTTTTCATAGATAGTTCACTAAGCTTTTCAAAACATCACATTACTGACTCATCTGCCCCAGTTAAGGGACTCTTTCCTTTCCCAAAGTGGCTCCTTCCCTGTCCCATTGCCACCATGGTTATATGGCGGCCGCAGGGAATAGGGTCACAGCAGCCCTTGCTGGCTCATCCTGGGCCACGGTTTGCTTTACTTTCTCTCTGTACGTAACTGTTTAATTATTATAATAGCTATCTTCTCCACACTTTTCTTACATATTAGATTGCCTTTATACAATCTCTTTTTAAAAATTTTGTTGTTTTTTTTATGTAATATGGTTCAGGAAAATTATTCAAATTAATCTTTTGCTTTGCAGTAGTCTCCCTATACCGGATACATGGAAGTTTGGATTGAATCTGCTCCACACATAAATGTAGAAATATCTCATAAAATGTGAAGAAATGAGTGAACCAGTCAATTGAATATCTTCATTATCATGCTTAGCTCAGAACTTTGAAGGATAAAACAACTTTGTTGAACTGAATCAAATAGAAACACAATGCAATATTAAAAATATCTTCAAATCCTTTTCTTAAAGTTCAAATACATAGAATATATCTTTCTTCTTGTTTTACTTGTCACTATCATACGGTGATGTTAACTTAGATTTTATTTGGATGCTTGCTTCTTTTAGTAGCATTGCAAATGTACAAATAGGGGGACTAAATTTTTAACCGCACACGCTTCCACCCTAGAAGTTTATGTGGTTTGTTTACTTTAAGGACTATTTAATAAATTGAAAGACAAGTTTAATTCATTGAAATTGAATATTTTTCCATACTAAACGTAGAAACAAAGGGCAGGGGATTTAGCTCAGTGGTGCCGCCTCCTGCCTCACAAGCACAAGGACCCATGTTCAATCCCTGTACAAAAAAAAAAAAAAAGGTAGAAACAAAAATCTGATCTATACATTAGTTTTATAAGTGAATCTGGCTTTCATTTCCGTTTTAGTCTTTTCCATTCTTCACTTCTTCTTTGCAATCTTGGCCTTTTCTCTGTTCATCCAACTGAATGACACTGTTCGAATAATGCTGCTTAGCATTTAGCATAAAACAGTTCTATTGAGAAAATATTTAATACATATTTAAAAATATATCCTACGTTCAAACAAATAATTTCCTAAAACAAAAAAGCACAGGATATTAGGGGTCTTTCTTGACCTTCTCTGTTTATCAAATTTGAATTGAAACAGTGAAATGTAGATGATCGGGAGATGATTTAATTTGAACAGTGTCGATCACACTGTAAAAAGTTTAGAAATATCTTTTTTATTATCACTGCTATTAGTGGATGTAGATGTAGATGCTAATCTATTCGATCTTTGATATATTCCACAACTCAAAATGAGTTTAATGTGCATATTCCACCCACAAATGCATAAGAAATGTCTCTTTCAGCAGACTGTGTGCAGATTTAATAGACAGACCAGTTAGTCACTAAAAAAATAGGAAAACTTAAAGTTCAACTTTTGGTAGTAATTTCATAATCTCATGTCCCAAATATTCACTCTATTCCTTTGAAGAAGATATTTACTATCTTCAAAGTTCCCCCCAAAAAGTTGCCCGTATGGCATTTATACTAAGGGGTAAGATTCACAAAAGACCACGTACGGAAATATACTGCTCTATCCATTGCCACCATCTTGCACACTTGTCACATAAAGCCCTTGATACCTGTGTGTTTGTGTTTAATGATTGAATAAATGAACAAGGAATAAATGAGTAAACACATTTTAGTGCAGTCATTACTATTATGCTGAGAGTCATAAACGCAACATATCTAGAAGGATAAAATTTGCCCTAAATACATTTGTATGATTTCACAAATTTATCTGGAAGCTTCTGAATATACATCCAAACAAAATTTTATAAAAGAGAAATAAGAGGTGAAGGATTTAGTAGGCCCCCATATTTTTCTGTCTGTCCCACAAAGGTTTGAGCTACCAAATAAAAGATTATTCTT